>NW_026646087.1:600000-770647 GCF_949987535.1 Balaenoptera acutorostrata | reverse complement strand
GCATGATGAATGGATTTAGGTACGAAGATTCTAAGTGAAATAAGTCACACAGAAAAAGACACTTATCATAAGATATCACTTACAGAGGGAATGTAAAAACCGTTACACTTGAACTGAATTACAAAACAGAACAGAGTCACACATTTAGAAAACACACTATGGCTGCTGAAGGGGAAAGGTGTGGTGGGGTGATGCATAAAACAAGGGTTTCAAATTATCTCAGATACCGTTCCATAAACCCAATATGTAATAGACAAGACCTACTCCTTGCTCAGTGAACTGGACTCAACACCCCCTATTCACTGCACAAGACTACATCTGACTAGTAAGAATCTTAAAACCTATGTATTGATATCTCTCTGTAAGTGAGTCAAGTGGGTGTAAAGCGGCATAAACACAGCAGTGAAAAGCAGCTAAACCCCATTATAAAAATAAACTACTTTTAATTACCCATGAAACAAAGACTTTGAAAGAGAGAGAAATTCTCACACAATTCATTCAGGGGCTGTGATGCAACCTAGATTGACCATATCTAGTTCCACAGCTGGATGAGTCATAAGGGTGGACACTTTTGGGGCTGAAGGCTCCTTCCCTAGTTACCAGATTGGGGAACGTGGAAAGGCTCCCGCCCTCCGGCCGTTACCTACCAAAGCAGCTTGCAAACCTGTGCTAATGGTCACTTCATATGAACAAGTACTTCAGGGCTGTAAATGAAACCTGCCTTCAAAATGTCTTGAGGGAGGTAATGGCCAAAAATTTTCAAAATGTGACACTTACTTTAAGAAAACACTTTGAAGAACTAAGCTGTAATCACAGTTTGATAAATAGAAAGGGCATGCTTTAAAGCTCAATTTCAACAGATTTTGGGACACATGCAAATTCAACCACAGAGAGGTATCAGCTCGCACCTGTTAGAATAACCATCAGCAAGAAAACTACAAACAATAAATATTGAAGGTGTTTTGGAGAAATGCATACCCTCAATTTTAAGTGGGACGTAACCTGGAAAGAGCCACTAATGAGAACGGAATGGTGGTGCCTTTAAAACGTACACACTGAGCTACCATATGATACAGCAAGCCCACTCCTTGGCCTATAACATAAGAAGATAGAACTGGAAAGACACAGGCAAGAAAATATGCATTGCAGCAGTATTACAATAGCCAAGACATGGAGGCAACCAGAAAGTCCATCAAGAGGTGTGTGGCCAAAGAAGAACTGGTACACGTACAGATGGAATATTAGCCAGGGAAAAAAATGAAACAATGCCATTTGCAGCACCATGTATGATTCTTGAGGTAATCAGGCAAATTGTACTAAGTCAGAAAGCCAAAGACACATATCCTATAATATCACTTATAGGTCTTAGCTAAAAATTCATACCAATGAAGATATTTCCACAGAGAAATGCAATCACAGATTCATTAAACAAACTTATGGTTCAGCAAATGGATAGGTGTGAGGATTGGATACATTAGGATATTGGGGTTAAGATAGATATAGAAACACATGTGAAATATGTAATCACCAAAGACCTATGTAATACCAAGACAAGACTGCTCAACATTGTGTCATAACCTACATGGGAAAATGATGCAAAGAAGAATAGATATATGTATATGTTTAAAAGAACCACATCTTGCACACCTAGAAGAAACAAAACATTTTAATCAAATTTGCTCTGACAAAAAATAAAAATTAAATTATAAAAAGAACAAGAAGTAATGAGACATAAACTTAAGGGGCTTTTTGCTGGCACATTGCATTCTAATTTACAACCAGAACATGACTTCCATTAAGGCTCTGTCATCACTAATAAAGCAGCTTTATAAGCAATGTTGAAGGTAGCTTAAAAGAAGTCTCACTAATTATTGATAGTAACAAGGAAACAAAGAAAAGTAAAAATCTCACTGCAAAAAGTATACATAGGGTAAGGATAGTAGATCAAACACTTATTAAACTTCTGTAAAGAATAAAAGACAACAGTAGTATGTTTTTTTTAAAAAGAGAGGGCCCAAATAAATCTGAAATGAAAGAGATGATGTTACAACAGACAGACACCACAGAAATACAAAGCATCCTAAGATACACACAGGGTAACTCAGGGCTCAGACTGGACAGAGCCCACTCTCCAGTCCCTTGTACATGACTTACAGGAGCCTCAGGAACTGAGGAGGGGGTCCCTGAGGAGAGGCTCAAGATAGAATATGGTAGGCATTAACATGACTGCATTCATCTTAAACATGCCTGAACTACATTCACACGAGATGATTTTGTCCTGTATGTACATCGGCACCTCTAGTCGGAACTGCAGATCTTTGGCTTCAACACCTCTACTGACAACATTAGCTTCACCTGCTGTGGACCGTCTCCTATAGGATTTCTAGAACCACAAAACATCGAAGCTTCACAGGACCCAGAGTCTGTGTGACTCCACGCAGAGTCTCAGAGTCTCAACTCCACTCAGATACTCCACTCTTGGAGGGCACACACAAAGTAGTGTGCACATCAGGACCCAGGGGAAGAAGCAGTGACCCTGTAGGAGAATGACCAGAACTACCTGCTACTTTTAGAGGGTCTCCTGCAGAGGCAGGTGGTGGCTGTGGCTGTGGCTCACCGTGAGGACAACGACACTGGCAGCAGAAGTTCTGGGAAATACTCCTTGGTGTGAGCCCTCCCAGAGTCCGCCATTAGCCCCACCAAGAGCAAGGTAGGCTCCAGTGCTGGGTCGCCTCAGGCCAAACAACCAACAGGGAGGGAACCCAGCCCCATGCATCAGCAGACAAGCGGATTAAACTTTTTATTAAAGTTTTATTTAATCCGCAGACAAGCGGATTAAAGCTCTGCCCACCAAAGCAACACCCAGCTCTACCCACCACCAGTCCCTCCCATCAGGAAGCTTGCACAAGCCTCTAAGATAGACTCATCCACCAGAGAGCAGACAGCAGAAGCAAGAAGAACTACAATTCTGCAGCCTGTGGAAGGAAAACCACATTCACAGAAAGATAGACAAAATGAAAAGGCAGAGGACTTTATACCAGATCAAGGAACAAGATAAAACCCCAGGAAAAAAAAAAAACGAAATGACGTGGAGATAGGGAACCTTCCAGAAAAAGAATTCAGAATAATGATAGTGAAGTTGAGCCAAGACCTTGGAAAAAGAAAGGAGGCAAAGATCGAGAAGACACAAGAAATGCTTAACAAAGACCTAGAAGAATTAAGGAACAAACACCTAGAAGAATTAAAGAACAAACAAACAGAGGTGAACAATGTAATAACTGAAATGAAAAATATACTAGAAGGAATCAGTAGCAGAATAACTGTGGCAGAAGAACGGATAAGTGACCTGGAAGACAGAAAGGTGGAAATCACTGCCATGGAACAGAATAAAGAAAAAGAATGAAAATAAATGAAGACACCCCAAGAGTCCTCTGGGACAACATTAAACACAACAACATTCGCATGATAGGGATCCCAGAAGGAGAAGAGAGAGAAAGGACCCGAGAATATATTTGAAGAGATTATGGTCAAAAACTTCCCTAGCATGGGAAAAGAAATAGCCACCCAAGTCCAGAAGCACAGAGAGTCCCAGGCAGGATAAACCAAAGGAGAAAAATGACAAGACACATAGTAATCAAATTGACAAAAATTAACGACAAAGAAAAATTATTGAAAGCAGCAAGGGAAAAATGACAAATAACATACAAGGGAACTCCCATAAGGATAACAGCTGATTTCTCAGCAGAATATCTACAAGCCAGAAGGGAGTGGCATGATCAATTTAAAGTGATGAAAGGGAAGAACCTACAACCAAGATTACTCCACCCTGCAAAGATCTCATTCATATTTGATGGAGAAATCAAAAGCCCTACAGACAAGCAAAAGCTAAGAGAATTCAGCACCATGAAACCAGCTTTACACCAAATGCTAAAGGAACTTCTCTAAGTGGGAAACACAAGAGAAGAAAAGGACCCACCAAGACAACCCCATAACAATTAAGAAAATAGTAATAGGAACATACATATCGATAATTACCTTAAACGTGAATGCACTAAATGTTCCAACCAAAAGACACAGGCTCGCTGAATGGATACAAAAACAAGACCCATATATATGCTGTCTACAAGAGACCCATTTCAGACCTAGGGACACATACAGACTGAAAGTGAGGCGATGGAAAAATATACTCTATGCAAATGAAAATCAAAAGAAAGCTGGAGTAGCAATACTCATATCAGATAAAATAGACTTTAAAATAAAGAATGTTACAAGAGACAAGGAAAGACACTACATAATGGTCAAGGGATCAATCCAAGAAGAAGATATAACAATTATAAATATATATGTACCCAACATAGGAGCACCTCAATGTATAAGGCAACTGCTAACAGCTATAAAAGAGGAAATCAACAGTAACACAATAATAGTGGGGGACTTTAACAGCTCACTTATACCAGTGGAGATCAGCCAGACAGAAAATTAATAAGGAAACACAAGCTTTAAATGACACAATAGACCAGATAGAGTTAATTGATATTTATAGGTCATTCCATCCAAAAACAGCAGATTACACGTTCTTCTTAACTGCACACGGAACATTCTCCAGGATAGATCACATCTTGGATCACAAAGCCTCAGTAAATTTAAGAAAACTGAAATCATGTCAAGCAGCTGTTCCGACCACAATGCTATGAGATTAGAAATCAATTACACGGAAAAAAACCGTAAAAAACACAAACACATGGAGGCTAAACAATGCGTTACTAAATAACCAAGAGATCACTGAAGAAATCAAAGAGGAAATCAAAAACTACCTAGAGACAAATGACAACAAAAACATGATGATCCAAAACCTATGGGATGCGGCAAAAGCAGTTCTAAGAGGGAAGTTTATAGCAATACAAGCCTACCTCAAGAAACAAGAAAAATCTCAAATAAACAATCTAACCTTACACCTAGAGGAATTAGAGAAAGAAGAACAAAACCCAAAGTTAGTAGAAGGAAAGAAATCTTAAAGATCAGAGCAGAAATAAATGAAATAGAAACAAAGAAAACGAAAGCAAAGATCAATAAACCTAAAAACTGGTTGTTTGAGAAGATAAGCAATAATGATCAACCTTTAGCCAGACTCAAGAAAAAGAGGGAGAGGACTCAAATCAACAAAATTAGAAGTGAAAAAGGAGAAGTTACAACAGACACCACAGGAATACAAAGCATCCTAAGAGACTACTACACGCAACTCTATGCCAATAAAATGGACAACCTGGAAGAAATGGACAAATTCTTAGAAAGGGATAACCTTCCAAGACTGAACCAGGAAGAAATAGAAAATATGAACAAACCTATCACAAGCAATGAATTTGAAACTGTGATTAAAAATCTTCCAACAAACAAAAGTCCAGAACCAGATGGCATCACAGGTGAATTCTATCAAACATTAGGGAAGAGCTAACACCCAACCTTCTCAAATTCTTCAAAACAATTGCAGGGGAAGGAACACTCCCAAACTCATTCTATCAGACCACCATCACCCTGATACCAAAATCAGACAGAGATACTACAAGGAAAGAAAATTATAGACCAATATCACTGATGAATATAGATGTAAAAATCCTCAACCAAATACTAGCAAACAGAATTGAACAACACATTAAAAGGATCATACACCATGATCAAGTGGGGTGTATCCCAGGGATGCAAGGATTCTTCAATATACACAAATCAATGTGATACACCATATTAACAAATTGTAGAATAAAACCATATGATCATCTCAATAGATGAAGGAAAAGATTTTGTGAAAATTCAACACCCATTTACGATAAAAACTCTGCAGAGTGTGGGCATAGAGGGAAACTACCTCAACATAATAAAGGCCATATATGACAAACCTGCAGCAAACACCATTCTCAATGGTGAAAAACTGCAAGCGTTTCCTCTAAGATCAGGAACAAGACGAGGATGTCCACTCTCACCACTGCTATTCAACATAGTTTTGGAAGTCCTAGCCATGGCAATCAGAGAAGAAAAAGAAATAAAAGGAATACAAAAAGGAAAAGAAGGAGTAAAATTGTCACTGTTTGCAGATGACATGATATCATAGATAGAGAATCCTAAAGATGCCACCAGAAAACCACTGGAGCTAATCAATGAATCTGGTAAAGTTGCAGGATACAAAATTAATGCACAGAAATTGCTTGCATTCCTATACACTAACAATGAAAGATCAGAAAGAGAAATTAAGGAAACAATCCCATTACCACTGCAACAAAAAGAATAAAATACCTAGGAATTAACTTACCTAAGGAAGTAAAAGACCTGTACTCAGAAAACTATAAGACGCTGATGAAAGAAATCAAAGATGATATAAACAGATGGAGACATATACCATGTTCTTGGATTAGAAGAATCAATATTGTGAAAATGACTATACTACCCAAAGCAATCTACAGATTTAATGCAATCCTGATCAAAATACTTTTGGCATTTTCTACAGAACAAGAAAAAAAAATCTTAAAATTTGTAGGGAGACACAAAAGACCCTGGATAGCCAAAGCAGTCTTGAGGGGGAAAAAAAAGAGCTGGAGGAATCAGACTTCCAGACTTCAGACTATATTACAAAGCTACAGTAATCAGATAATATGGTACTGACACAAAAACAGAAATATAGGTCAATAGAACAGGATAGAAAGCACAGAGATAAACCCACATACCTATGGTTAACTAATCTATGACAAAGGAGGCAAGGGTGTACAACGGAGAAAAGACAGTGTCTTCAGTAAGTGGTGCTGGGAAAACTGGACAGCTACATGTAAAAGAATGAAATTAGAACACTCCCTAACACCATACACAAAAATAAACTCAAAATGGATTAGAGACCTAAATATAAGACCAGCCACTATAAAACTCTTAGAGGAAAGCATAAGCAGAACAGTCTATGACATAAATCACAGCAAGATCCTTTTTGACCCACCTCCTAGAGAAATGGAAATAAAAACAAAAATTAAAAAATGGGACCTAATGAAACATAAATTCTTTTGCACAGCAAAGGAAAACATAAGCAAGATGAAAAGACAACCATCAGAATGGGAGAAAATATTTTCAAATGAAGCAAATGGCAAAGGATTAATCTCCAAAAAGCAGCTCATGTAGCTCAATATCACAAAACCAAACAACCCAATCCAAAAATGGGCAGAAGACCTAAATAGACATTTCTCCAAAGAAGATATACAGGTTGCCAACAAACACATGAAAGGATGCTGAACATCACTAATCATTAGAGAAATGCAAATCAAAACTACAGCGAGGTATCACCTCACACCAGTCAGAATGGCCATCATCAAAAAATCTACCAACAATAAATGCTGGAGAGGCATTAACTGGAGAAAAGGGAACCCTCTTGCACTGTTGGTGGGAATGTAAATTGATATAGCCACTAGGGAGAACGGTATGAAGGTTCCTTAAATACTAAAAATAGAACTACCATACAACCCAGCAAACCCACTCCTGGACATTTACCCTGAGAAAACCATAATTCAAAAAGAGTCATGTACCACAATGTTCACTGTAGCTCTATTTACAATAGCCAGGACATGGAAGCAACCTAAGTGTCCATCAACAGATAAATGGATAAAGAAGATGTGGCACATATATACAATGGAACATGATTCAGCCATAAAAAGAAACGAAATTGAGTTATTTTTAGTGAGGTGGATGGATCTAGAGTCTGTCCTACAGAGTGAAGTAAGTCAGAAAGGGAAAAACAAACACTGTATGCTAACACATATATATGGAATCTAAAAAAAAAAAGTTTATGTAGAACCTAGGGGCAGGAAAGGATTAAGGACACAGACGTAGAGAAAGGACTTGAGGACATGGGGAGGGGGAAGGGTAAGCTGGGACAAAGTGAGAGAGTGGTATGGACATATATACACTACCAAATGTAAAATTGATAGCTACTGGGAAGCAGCCACATAGCACAGGGAGATCAGGTCTGTGCTTTGTGACCACCTAAAAGGGTGGGATAAGGGAGTGAGAGGGAGGTGCAAGAGGGAGGGGATATGGTGTTATATGTATACGCATAGCTGATTCACTTTTTTATACAGCAGAAACTAACACACAATTGTAAAGCAATTATACTCCAATAAAGATGTAAAAGAAAAAAAAAAAAAGAAAGCCCAGAGATAAACCTACACACCTATGACCCACTAATCTATGACAAAGGAGGCAAGGATATACAATGGAGAAAAGACAGTCTCTTCAATAAGTGGTGCTGGGAAAAATGGACAGCTACATGTAAAAGAATGAAATTAGAACACTCCCTAACACCATACACAAAAAATAAACTCAAAATGCATTAGAGACCAAAATGTAAGACCGGACACTAGAAAACTCTTAGAGGAAAACATAGGAAGAATACTCTTTGACATAAATCACAGCAAGGTCTTTTTTGATCCACCTCCTAGAGTAATGGAATAAAAAACAATAATAAACAAATGGGAGCAAATGAAACCTAAAAGCTTTTGCAAAGCAAAGGAAACTACAAACAAGACGAAAAGACAACCCTCAGAATGGGAGAAAATATTTGCAAACGAATCAATGGACAAAGGATTAATCTCCAATGTATATAAACAGCTCATACAGCTCAACAGTAAAAAAACAAACAACCCAATCCAAAAATGGGCAGATGACGTAAATAGACATTTGTCCCAAGAAGACATACAGATGACCAAGAAGCACATGAAAAGCTGCTCAACATCACTAATTATTAGAGAAATATAAACCAAAACTACAATGAGTTATCACCTCACACGAGTTAGAATGGGCATCATCAGAAAATCTACAAACAACAAATGCTGGAGAGGGTGTGGAGAAAAGGGAACCCTCTTACACTATTTGTGGGAATGTAAGTTGATACAGTCACTATGGAGAACAGTATGGGGGTTCCTTAAAAAACTAAATATAGAATTACCATATGACCCAGCAATCCCACTACTGGCCATATACCCAGAGAAAACCATAATTCAAAAAGACATATTCAAAAAAAAAAATAAAAAAGACATATTCACCACAATGTTCACTGCAGCACTATTTACAATAGCCAGGTCATGGAAGCAACCTAAGTGCCCATAGACAGACGAACGGAAAAGATGTGCTACATATATAAAATGCAATATTTCTCAGCCATAAAAAGGAATGAAATTGGGTCATTTGTAGAGACGTGGATAGATCTAGAGACTGTCATACAGAGTGAAGTTAGTCAGAAAGAGAAAAACAAATATCGTATATTAACGCATACATGTGGAACCTAGAAAAAATGGTACAGATGAACCGGTTTGCAAGGCAGAAATAGAGACACAGATGTATAGAACAAATGTATGGACACCAAGGGGGGAAAGTGGCAGGGTGGTGGTGGTGGGATGAATTGCGAGCCTGGGATTGACATATATACACTTATATGTATAAAATAGATAACCAATAAGAACCTGCTGTATAAAAAAATGAATAAAATAAATTCAAAAATTAAAAAATAATTAATACTTAAAAAAATAAAACAGAAAAAAAGTTCTGTCCTTCCCATAGACGTATTTGTATGAATGAATTATTTCCATGCTTATATCCATAAATACAAAAAGAGGAATAAAACTTACCTTGAACCAAAAAAGAAAAAAACAAAAACAGAACCCACTGGTCATACAGAGGAAAACCCTATCAGGGCACTTGCTCCACTGGTAAACAATTCTGAAGTTGGTCACAGGTGGGGAATCATTTCCCATGCAGCCAGCAGCCCCAACACAAGGAGCGTCCTCATTGCAAAGCTGGGGGACCGTGAGGAGGCGTCTCTGAGTAAATGTGAGCTGAGCCCCAGGCCAGTTGCTGCTGAACTTTTCCCACCCTTCCCAGGTAAAACACCTGAATGTGTGCAAAGACTTTAAAAGCTAGAGGAAGGGGCTTGGACACGCAGGCCGACTTGGTGCCTGCAGGCCAGCCAGGATGGTCCTGGCCCCGGGCACTCGTCTGGAAGCTTTCCATTTCCCTGCCTGAGGTACCCCTCCTGTCCCGGTCCCCACTGCTTTTTTCCTTCCTCACCTCTGCCCGGGGAGAAATTCCAGCAGCAAGTATGGGTGACACATCCTCCTCTTTAGCAGGTGGCAGCCCGGCAACTCCTGCAGGAAGTCCAGCAGAGCCCCAGTCACACCGGGCCACTCATAGAGCCGTGGGCCCTACTCCCTCCCACCATCCCAACCCCGAGACTGCGGACGGGGCAGAGAATATGGCGTCAGGCACAGCTACAGAGGCTTTTGCTGCCTGGAGGGGTGTTTATATTGACCTCAACCCAGGCACACCTGGGAAGGGCTGGCCGGCCGGGTCAGGCTGCCCAGGTCAGCCAATCCTCGCCCCTCAGGGGCTCAGAGTTGCAGAAAATGTGCCTTGCTGCACCGGCCAGATCCAAGGAACAGGTGTAGGGTCCCGAGAGTCAGGATAGATAAGGGGCGGCAGCCCTGGCTTGTTTTCTAATCATTTTATCTGGTTCATGAGTGGGAGACAACTTCAAGAAGACCCTCTGCTAATGAGAGGAACGCAGGAGTCAGGGAGAGGAGGGGTGGTGGGTGGAGACAGAGGCCTGGTGCCCCAGCTGCAGTGGAAGCCCCTGGAAGACCAGGCAGAGGGAGGCCGCACAGAGTGAAGCCTAGGGTCACAGACCTGTTGGAGCTGCTGTTTGTTAGTTCAAGCTCTGCTCTGAGGTGCTCTGTGTCAGCTCTGAGCTACAGTTGTGCTGGGGGTGCTCTGCAATGAGGGCTATGTGCACGGTTCCTGTGTGCCCAGCCCTGCCAGGGTACCTGTCCAGGGGAGCTCCATATCCAGGGAGGGGCCTGCCCACGAGAGCCCTGTGGGCTGCTGCATACCTGCCCAGGTGAGCTCCATATCCTGGGAGGGGCCTGACCATGAGGGCCCCATGGGTTGCTGGGTACATGCCCAGGTGAACTCCATATCCTGGGAGTGGCCTAACACCGAGAGTCCCATGGGCTGCTGGGTACCTGCCCAGGTGAGCTCCATATCCTGGGAGGGGCCTGACCACAGGAGCCCCGTGGGCTGCTGGGTACCTGGTAGAGGACTACAGGACAGTCAGTGAAGCCACAGAGGATATACATCTAGTAGTTCCAAATTCCTACACCCTGCTGGTCATTCTACCATCCACCAGGACATGGTATTCTGTATTAGACTTCAATGATGCCTTCTTCTGTATTCCATTAGTCCCAGAGTCACAAGAAATTTTGGCTGTGAGTGGCAGGACTCAACATACAACAAAAACAATGCTGCTGGGTCGTCCTGCCCCAGGGGTTCAAAAATCCCCACACCATCTTTTGGGAAACGTTAGCTAAAGACCTAAAAGATCTACCTCTGGAGAAGGGAACCCTCCTTCAATATGCAGATGACATTCTGATCACCAGCCCGACTAATGAGGCCTCTGAACTACCTAGCCAATAAAAGATAGAAGGTGTCCAAGAAAAAGGCTCAAATATCACAAACTAAGGTGACCTTCCTGGGTTTCATTCACACAGAAGGTCGGAGAAGCCCACCCCAGGAAAGGGAAGAAGCCATTTGCAGCCTCACCCTTCCTAAAACTAGAAGACAGCTTAGGGGTTCCTGGGGAGACCGGGGTTTGCTGCATCTGGATCCCTAACTACAGTCCAATAACTGGGCCTCTATATGAAACACTGAAAGGAAAAGATGATGATCCTTTTGAATAGAATCCAGAAGCGGCCTTTCAAGAAGGGAAAGTGCAGTCAATTCAGACCCTTGCCCTGGACCTCCTTAAGTTAGCTAAACCCTTTGACCTTTACATTCCTGGTCCAAGGCGAATCGCCCTTGGAGTATTAGTGCAAAAACTGGGACCACTTGAAATGGAACAATGCAAGAATGCCCTCCAGGCATTGGCCAGCCACCCCATCTGACCAGGATACTGGGGGTATCTAAAAACCTGGAAATCAGCAGCCCGCAAGTCCAGCTCCCTCGTAAGGGTAAAGGATGCCACTTGGTGATCCTAACCACCCACCATGCCCTGAAGTTGCAGGGATTGCTCCGTGGGCACAATGACCTCGAGTGAGGAGGCCGTCCAACACCAACCTCCAGAGAGACAACCGGGGGCAATGGGCCCCCATGACGACTCGTGTGACCGTCACTTGACCTGGAGTTTCTCTCAGAAAACAACAAGAGTGTGCCCCAAAAGAGCAGACTATTGCTTACAGGACTTACTGCACCCAGAGCGGAGCTAATAAACTTGGCAGGGGAACCGTAAATAACGCTGCCACCATAGAAAAGCCTACAGACACCGCGGTGACGGAGGCCAATGAGACCGGCTGTACTCCTGGCTACTTCAAAAGGCCGTTGACTGAGTGGCCGTCATGGTCCTGGATCACCACCAGCCCTGGACTGTCTGGGAGTTGAGCAAGCAGGGCTCTGATACCTGGTGCTGTTTGTACGTTAATTCAGTGGCCTAACTGAAGAAAGCGCAGACTACTGGTCAGAGCATCTAGGCTGGCAGAAACCGTCAGCCTAAGGGGGTCGAACCAATGTGGAGCAGGGTAAAACCGCCCACCCCCCCGCAACGTCTCTGAACATCTCTTTCCTGGACCCTTAAAGGTCATTAGAATCTATGAAACTTCCAATGCTGGTGCTCAGGCAGACGAGCAGTGAGGGAGGAGGCCTGGGGACAATCCACCTCACCTGGAGGCTGCTGGAGAGAAGTCCTGCCCCTCCCCCCAGGTATGAGGACACCCAACTCAGCACGAAGCATTTACAGAAGAGGTGTCTGCACCCTCAGTGCCCCACGAATGAGGAATGGGACAAAAGGCAGAGGAGGGCTTTGTCACTGGCAAAGCCCATTAAAAATTCCTGGGAGATAAAAATAGAATCTGGGCAATAAAATAAAGTCTAACCATTTTGTCCTTTGTACTTTGTCTAATTTCACTTGCTCCTAGGTTTCCACATGCAGAGGTCCCACACCCGGCACTTCAGACCCGATTTCCTAGTGCAAAATGGCTGGGCCGACACCTCAGCTCGTGGGGCCCTGTGCAGACTCTGCGACATAGAGCCTGAGCTCCAGCCAACCCGGCCCTCGAGAGCTCTGCCCCCTCCCTCCGGCTGATGCTGACAGGATCCCTACACAGCAGCCCGGCCCACAACCCGCCGGGGAGCACACACTCTCACCTCTCCATTCTCTGATTAAAATATAAAGTTTTCCTTTGCTTCTGAACCAAAGTCAGTCTCGATCTGTTGGCTCCAATGACACTGGGCAGGGAGACCCTTGTTGGGGCCCACTCTGCAGGATCAGTAACAGAATTTGAGAACATTGTAACTTCAATGAACAGATGTGTGAGCCAAACTGTAATTAACATAGAGCAGTGTATAAGGCTCGTGTAAAATAAGATGTTTCTAACACTTCCATTTGATATTCCCATCACTTTATTATAAGCAAGTTCAGTGGAGGGGTTTGTCTTATTTGTCAGGTCAACAGTAGTGAAATGCAGTGATTTCTTTCCAAGGATGTACATCTAATAATCTTGGTTGAAGTTTCAACCTTGTTTTGAATGATTTTCCATTGAAAATGATACCTCTCTTTCAGCTCCTAGATTTCTGAGAAGTATAAAATCTTATATTTTTTTATTACCAAAGGGGAAAGGTGGGAGGAGGGATAAATTAACAGTTTCGGATTAACATATACACACTGCTATGTATAAAATATATCATCAACAAGGATCTACTGTATAGCACAGGGAACTATACTCAATATTTTTTAATGACCCCTAAGGGGAAATAATCTGAAAAACAATAGATATCTATATCGACATCATCTATCAACTACAGATAAAATGGAAACTAAAGGAGGCCGATGGTGAGCGTTTCTGAACCTGAAGACTTCAATCATCTAAAGTTCGGACTCTGCCTACAGCCCAAGTCCCTTAATGAACACACATGTACCAGTAGCTTAAAAATTCCCCAGATTGGAGCTTGGGGAGACACTGATTTGGAAAAATCCCTGGTGTTCGCCTTACATACATGGGACCTTTCCTACAGCTAAAACATGCCTGTGACACCCAGAAGATGGAACACGGTTGGATCAGGAAGATTTTGGAAAAGGAACCAAAACTCCTAATTTCCTGGTTGTTGGATTCACCCCTCCAGCCTTTTTCCTTAAAATCTCCCCACTTGAGGATGTCAGCACCTTCAACATCCAGTTGCACAGAATTTGGAATTTGTCCTAAGGAAAAAGGGGAAGGAGGAGAAACAAGGAGAGCCAAGCCCTAGATGCTCGGACAGGCACATGTCACTCTAATTTCCAATCAGGAAGAAGAATTAAGCAAAGGCTTAGCCTGCCACTGAGAACCAGAGCAGGGCCAGAAGCAAACCAGCGGCTCTGCGGGAAGCTCCCAAAAAGCGAGTTGAAAAATGGAGCTCAGGGGCACTGCAATTCACAAACCTGCAGAGTTTTAAATTATAATTATCGCCCAAAACTATATTGAGGGAAGGAAACGAAAAGGATTGGAAAGCAAGGCAGAATTGCAGGAAACAAATTTCAGGAGTTAGATTCGAATAGGCACTAAAGCACATGAAAAGCGGCCAAACGTCGACAAGGATGCACTTGGCCAAAAAGGGCGTATGCGTTTTTTCCTGAATAAATTAAAAAAAAAAACGCATAGGCCCTTATTGGCAAACCAAGCAAGCCGGAAATGCAAATCAGCACTACAAAGAGGTCTCACTTCCCATCGGTCAAAAGGAACTTCCTAAAAAAGTGTAAAACCAAGAAATCCAGGAGAGGCCAAGGAGGAAAGGGAGCCTTGTTACACTGATGGGCGGGATGTAAATTGCCAATGGCGAGTCTGGAGAAGGGTATGGTGTTTCCTAAAACATCTAAAAAACAGAGCTAGAAAGAATAGGGCACTTCCACTCATGGGCGTATAAATTGGGAAAACTAAAAATCAAAAAGACACAGGCAACCCAAAGCTTAGTGCTGCTCTGGTTACAAGAAACTCCACTTCATTACACCTTAAATATCCTAGGAAAGAGAAAAATGGATAAAGAAGTTGTGGTCCTCATGTACAATGGAATATCACTCAGGCATGAAATCAACGTCATAAGGCTAGTAGCAGCACGATGAGTGGATTTAGGTACGACGATTCTAAGTGAAATAAGTCACACAGAAAACGATACTTATCATAAGATATCACTTATAGAGGGAAGCTAAAATCCATTACACTTGAACTGAATTGCAAAACAGAACAGAGTCACACATTTAGAAAACACACTATGGCTGCTAAACGGGAAAGGTGAGGTGGGGTGATGCATAAAACAAGGGTTTCAAATTAGCTCAGATACCGTTCCATAAACCCAATATGTAATAGACAAGACCTACTCCTTGCTCAGTGAACTGGACTCAACACCCCCTATTCACTGCACAAGCATATATCTGACTAGTAAGAATCTTCAAACCTATGTATTGATATCTCTCTGTAAGTGAGTAAAGGGGGTGTAAGGCGGCATAAACACAGCCATGAAAAGCAGCTAAACCCCATTATAAAAATAAATTCCTTTTCAAAACCCATGAAACCAAGACAGTGAAAGAGAGAGAAATTCTTACAAAATTCGTTCAGGGGCTGTGATGCAACCTGGATTGACCATATCTAGACCCACAGCTGATTGAGACATAAGGGTGGACACTCTTGTGGCTGAGAGGTTTGGTGAGGTTGGGTGAGCCAACGCAGACCCTTTCAAGTAATACTGCATGGTACCCATCCCATGGGTCCCAAATCTCCAGGTTCAAGGGCATCTTCCTACATCGAAAACAGGCATGAGAAACCCAGAAGATGGTACACCGTGTGATCGGGAAAGGTTTCTGAAACGCACCTCATTTCTCATCTCCTTTGCTCGGGTTCGCCATTCCAGCCGATTTATTAGCCATCTCCCTCCTTGGAGAATCAGCACCTTTAACCTCCTGTTCCGTACAGGTTGCAATTTGTCCTGAGGATGAAGGGGAAGAGGGGGAACCAATGAGAGACTAGCTCTAGGTGTTGGGACAGGCACGGGTCACTCTATTTTCCCATCAGGAAGAAGAATTAAGCACAAGCTCAGCCTGCCCCCCAGAACCAGAAGAGGGCCTGAAGCAATCCTGCGCTTTTGCGGCCAGCTCCCAAAAAAGCGAGTTGAAAAATGGAGCTCAGGGGCCCTGCAATTCACAAACCTGCAGAGTTTTAAAGGATACCTCTCGTCCACAAATATATTAAGGGAAGGCAACGAAGAGGCTTTGAAAGCAAGGCAGAATTGCAGGAAACAGATTTCAGGAGGTAGATTCGAATCGCCTTGAAAGCACATGAAAAGCGGCAAAACGTGGACAATGATGCCCTTGGCCAAAAAGGGCGTATGTGTTTTTTCCTGAATATATTCAGGAAAAAACGCATACGCCCTTTTTGGCCAACCAAGCAACCTGGAAAGGCCAATCAGCGCTCCAAAGAAGTCTCGCTTCCCAGCGGGCAAAAGGGCCATGCGGAAAAAAGTGTCCAAACCAGAAATGCAGGACCGGCCATGGAGAAATGGGAGCCTTGCTACGCTGATGGGTGGGATGTAAATTGCCAACAGCCACTCTGGAGAAGTGTACGGTGTGTTCTGAAACATCTAAAAAACACAGCTTGGAGAGCATAGGGCACTTCCACTCATGGGCGTATAAATTGGGAAAACTAAAAATCAGCAAGACACAGGCACCCCAAAGTTTAGGGCTGCTCTGTTGACAAGAACCCCCACTTCATTACACCTTAAATATCCTAGGAAAGAGAAAAATGGATAAAGAAGTTGTGGTCCTCATGTACAATGGAATATCACTCAGCCATGAAATCAACATCATAAGGCTAGTAGCAGCACGATGAGTGGATTTAGGTACGACGATTCTAAGTGAAATAAGTCACACAGAAAAAGACACTTATCCTAAGATATCACTTATAGAGGGAATGTAAAAACCGCTACACTTGAACTGAATTGCAAAACAGAACAGAGTCACACGTTTAGAAAACACACTATGGCTGCTGAACGGGAAAGGTGAGGTGGGGTGATGCATAAAACAAGGGTTTCAAATTAGCTCAGATACCGTTCCATAAACCCAATATGTAATAGACAAGACCTATTCCTTGCTCAGTGAACTGGACTCAACACCCCCTATTCACCGCACAAGAATATATCTGACTAGTAAGAATCTTCAAACCTATGTATTGATATCTCTCTGTAAGTGAGTCAAGGGGGTGTAAAGCGGCATAAACACAGCCGTGAAAAGCAGCTAAACCCCATTATAAAAATAAATTACTTTTAAAAACCAGTGAAACAAAGACAGTGAAAGAGAGAGAAATTCTTCCAAAATTCGTTCAGGGGCTGTGATGCAACCTGGATTGACCATATCTAGACCCACAGCTGATTGAGACATAAGGGTGGACACTGTTGGGGCTGAGAGGTTCGGTGAGGTTGGGTGAGCCAACGCAGACCCTTTCAAGTAATACTGCATGGTACCCATCCCATGGGTCCCAAATCTCCAGGTTCAAGGGCATCTTCCTACATCGAAAACATGCATGAGAAACCCAGAAGATGGTACACCGTGTGATCGGGAAAGGTTTCTGAAACGCACCTCATTTCTCATCTCCTTTGCTCGGGTTCGCCATTCCAGCCGATTTACTAGCCATCTCCCTCTTTGGAGAATCAGCACCTTTAACCTCCTGTTCCGTACAGGTTGCAATTTGTTCTGAGGATGAAGGGGAAAAGGGGGAACCAATGAGAGACTAGCTCTAGGTGTTGGGACAGGCACAGGTCACTCTATTTTCCCATCAGGAAGAAGAATTAAGCACAAGCTCAGCCTGCCCCCCAGAACCCCAAGAGGGCCTGAAGCAATCCTGCGCTTTTGCGGCCAGCTCCCAAAAAAGCGACTTGAAAAATGGAGCTCAGGGGCCCTGCAATTCACAAACCTGCAGAGTTTTAAATGATACCTCTCGTCCACAAATATATTAAGGGAAGGCAACGAAGAGGCTTTGAAAGCAAGGCAGAATTGCAGGAAACAGATTTCAGGAGGTAGATTCGAATCGCCTTGAAAGCACATGAAAAGCGGCAAAACGTGGACAATGATGCCCTTGGCCAAAAAGGGCGTATGCGTTTTTTCCTGAATATATTCAGGAAAAAACGCATACGGCCTTTTTGGCCAACCAAGCAACCTGGAAAGGCCAATCAGCGCTCCAAAGAAGTCTCGCTTCCCAGCGGGCAAAAGGGCCATGCGGAAAAAAGTGTCCAAACCAGAAATGCAGGACCGGCCATGGAGAAATGGGAGCCTTGCTACGCTGATGGGTGGGATGTAAATTGCCAACAGCCACTCTGGAGAAGTGTACGGTGTGTTCTGAAACATCTAAAAAACACAGCTTGGAGAGCATAGGGCACTTCCACTCATGGGCGTATAAATTGGGAAAACTAAAAATCAGCAAGACACAGGCACCCCAAAGTTTAGGGCTGCTCTGTTGACAAGAACCCCCACTTCATTACACCTTAAATATCCTAGGAAAGAGAAAAATGGATAAAGAAGTTGTGGTCCTCATGTACAATGGAATATCACTCAGCCATGAAATCAACGTCATAAGGCTAGTAGCAGCACGATGAGTGGATTTAGGTACGACGATTCTAAGTGAAATAAGTCACACAGAAAAAGACACTTATCCTAAGATATCACTTATAGAGGGAATGTAAAAACCGCTACACTTGAACTGAATTGCAAAACAGAACAGAGTCACACGTTTAGAAAACACACTATGGCTGCTGAACGGGAAAGGTGAGGTGGGGTGATGCATAAAACAAGGGTTTCAAATTAGCTCAGATACCGTTTCATAAACCCAATATGTAATAGACAAGACCTACTCCTTGCTCACTGAACTGGACTCAACACCCCCTATTCACCACACAAGAATATATCTGAATAGTAAGAATCTTCAAACCTATGTATTGATATCTGTCTGTAAGTGAGTCAATGGGGTGTAAGGCGGCATAAACACAGCTGTGAAAAGCAGCTAAACCCCATTATAAAAATAAATTACTTTTCAAAACCAGTGAAACAAAGACAGTGAAAGAGAGAGAAATTCTTACAAAATTCGTTCAGGGGCTGTGATGCAACCTGGATTGACCTTATCTAGACCCACAGCTCTTTGAGACCTAAGGGTGGACACTCCTGGGGCTGAGAGGTTTGGTGTGGTTGGGTGAGCCCACGCAGACCCTTTCAAGTAATACTGCATGGTAGCCATCCCATGGGTCCCAAATCTCCAGGTTCAAGGGCATCTTCCTACATCGAAAACATGCATGAGAAACCCAGAAGATGGTACACCGTGTGATCGGGAAAGGTTTCTAAAACGCACCTCATTTCTCATCTCCTTGTGCTCGGGTTGGCCATTCCAGCCGCTTTAATAGCCATCTCCCTCCTTGGAGAATCAGCACCTTTTAACCTCCGGTTCCGTACAGGTTGCAATTTGTCCTGAGGATGAACGGGAAGAGGGGGAACCAATGAGAGACTAGCTCTAGGTGTTGGGACAGGCACAGGTCACTCTATTTTGCCATCAGGAAGAAGAAATAACCACAGGCTTAGCCTGCCCACCGGAACCAGAATAGGTTCTGAAGCAATCCTGCACTTTTGCAGCCAGCTCCCAAAAAAGCGACTTGAAAAATGGAGCTCAGGGGCACTGCAATTCACAAACCTGCAGAGTTATAAATGATAACTCTCTTCCACAAATATACTGAGGAAGGGCAACGAAGAGGCTTTGAAAGCAAGGCAGAATTGCAGGAAACAGATTTCAGGAGGTAGATTCGAATCGCCTTGAAAGCACATGAAAAGCGGCAAAACGTGGACAATGATGCCCTTAGCCAAAAAGGGCATATGCGTTTTTTCCTGAATATATTCAGGAAAAAACACATACGCCATTTTTGGCCAACCAAGCAACCTGGAAAGGCAAATCAGTGCTCCAAAAAAGTGTGGCTTCCCAGCGGGCAAAAGGGCCATGCAGAAAAAAGTGTCCAAACCAGAAATGCAGGACCGGCCATGGAGAAATGGGAGCCTTGCTACGCTGATGGGCGGGATGTAAATTGCAAACAGCCACTCTGGAGAAGTGCACGGTGTGTCCTGAAACATCTAAAAAACACAGCTTGGAGAGCATAGGGCGCTTCCACTCATGGTCGTATAAATTGGGAAAATTAAAAATCAGCAAGACACAGGCACTCCAAAGTTTAGGGCTGCTCTGTTGACAAGAACCCCCACTTCATTACACATTAAATATCCTAAGAAAGAGAAAAATGGATAAAGAATTTGTGGTCCTCATGTACAATGGAATATCACTCAGCCATGAAATCAACGTCATAAGGCTAGTAGCAGCACGATGAGTGGATTTAGGGACGATGATTCTAAGTGAAATAAGTCACACAGAAAACGACACTTATCATAAGATATCACTTATAGAAGGAATGTAAATACCGCTACGCTTGAACTGAATTACAAAACAGAACAGAGTCACACGTTTAGAAAACACACTACGGCTGCTGAACGGGAAAGTTGAGGTGGGGTGATGCATAAAACAAGGGTTTCAAATTAGCTCAGATACCGTTCCATAAACCCAATATGTGATAGACAAGACCTACTCCTTGCTCAGTGAACTGGACTCAACAACCCCTATTTACTGCACAAGAATATATCTGACTAGTAAGAATCTTCAAACCTATGTATTGATAACTCTCTATAAGTGAGTCAAGGGGTGGGGTGTAAAGCGGCATAAACACAGCCGTGAAAAGCAGCTAAACCCCATTATAAAAATAAATTCCTTTTCAAAACCCATGAAACCAAGACAGTGAAAGAGAGAGAAATTCTTACAAAATTCGTTCAGGGGCTGTGATGCAACCTGGATTGACCATATCTAGACCCACAGCTGATTGAGACATAAGGGTGGACACTCTTGTGGCTGAGAGGTTTGGTGAGGTTGGGTGAGCCAACGCAGACCCTTTCAAGTAATACTGCATGGTACCCATCCCATGGGTCCCAAATCTCCAGGTTCAAGGGCATCTTCCTACATCGAAAACAGGCATGAGAAACCCAGAAGATGGTACACCGTGTGATCGGGAAAGGTTTCTGAAACGCACCTCATTTCTCATCTCCTTTGCTCGGGTTCGCCATTCCAGCCGATTTATTAGCCATCTCCCTCCTTGGAGAATCAGCACCTTTAACCTCCTGTTCCGTACAGGTTGCAATTTGTCCTGAGGATGAAGGGGAAGAGGGGGAACCAATGAGAGACTAGCTCTAGGTGTTGGGACAGGCACGGGTCACTCTATTTTCCCATCAGGAAGAAGAATTAAGCACAAGCTCAGCCTGCCCCCCAGAACCAGAAGAGGGCCTGAAGCAATCCTGCGCTTTTGCGGCCAGCTCCCAAAAAAGCGAGTTGAAAAATGGAGCTCAGGGGCCCTGCAATTCACAAACCTGCAGAGTTTTAAAGGATACCTCTCGTCCACAAATATATTAAGGGAAGGCAACGAAGAGGCTTTGAAAGCAAGGCAGAATTGCAGGAAACAGATTTCAGGAGGTAGATTCGAATCGCCTTGAAAGCACATGAAAAGCGGCAAAACGTGGACAATGATGCCCTTGGCCAAAAAGGGCGTATGTGTTTTTTCCTGAACATATTCAGGAAAAAACGCATACGCCCTTTTTGGCCAACCAAGCAACCTGGAAAGGCCAATCAGCGCTCCAAAGAAGTCTCGCTTCCCAGCGGGCAAAAGGGCCATGCGGAAAAAAGTGTCCAAACCAGAAATGCAGGACCGGCCATGGAGAAATGGGAGCCTTGCTACGCTGATGGGTGGGATGTAAATTGCCAACAGCCACTCTGGAGAAGTGTACGGTGTGTTCTGAAACATCTAAAAAACACAGCTTGGAGAGCATAGGGCACTTCCACTCATGGGCGTATAAATTGGGAAAACTAAAAATCAGCAAGACACAGGCACCCCAAAGTTTAGGGCTGCTCTGTTGACAAGAACCCCCACTTCATTACACCTTAAATATCCTAGGAAAGAGAAAAATGGATAAAGAAGTTGTGGTCCTCATGTACAATGGAATATCACTCAGCCATGAAATCAACATCATAAGGCTAGTAGCAGCACGATGAGTGGATTTAGGTACGACGATTCTAAGTGAAATAAGTCACACAGAAAAAGACACTTATCCTAAGATATCACTTATAGAGGGAATGTAAAAACCGCTACACTTGAACTGAATTGCAAAACAGAACAGAGTCACACGTTTAGAAAACACACTATGGCTGCTGAACGGGAAAGGTGAGGTTGGGTGATGCATAAAACAAGGGTTTCAAATTAGCTCAGATACCGTTCCATAAACCCAATATGTAATAGACAAGACCTATTCCTTGCTCAGTGAACTGGACTCAACACCCCCTATTCACCGCACAAGAATATATCTGACTAGTAAGAATCTTCAAACCTATGTATTGATATCTCTCTGTAAGTGAGTCAAGGGGGTGTAAAGCGGCACAAACACAGCCGTGAAAAGCAGCTAAACCCCATTATAAAAATAAATTACTTTTAAAAACCAGTGAAACAAAGACAGTGAAAGAGAGAGAAATTCTTCCAAAATTCGTTCAGGGGCTGTGATGCAACCTGGATTGTCCATATCTAGACCCACAGCTGATTGAGACATAAGGGTGGACACTGTTGGGGCTGAGAGGTTCGGTGAGGTTGGGTGAGCCAACGCAGACCCTTTCAAGTAATACTGCATGGTACCCATCCCATGGGTCCCAAATCTCCAGGTTCAAGGGCATCTTCCTACATCGAAAACATGCATGAGAAACCCAGAAGATGGTACACCGTGTGATCGGGAAAGGTTTCTGAAACGCACCTCATTTCTCATCTCCTTTGCTCGGGTTCGCCATTCCAGCCGATTTACTAGCCATCTCCCTCCTTGGAGAATCAGCACCTTTAACCTCCTGTTCCGTACAGGTTGCAATTTGTTCTGAGGATGAAGGGGAAAAGGGGGAACCAATGAGAGACTAGCTCTAGGTGTTGGGACAGGCACAGGTCACTCTATTTTCCCATCAGGAAGAAGAATTAAGCACAAGCTCAGCCTGCCCCCCAGAACCCCAAGAGGGCCTGAAGCAATCCTGCGCTTTTGCGGCCAGCTCCCAAAAAAGCGAGTTGAAAAATGGAGCTCAGGGGCCCTGCAATTCACAAACCTGCAGAGTTTTAAATGATACCTCTCGTCCACAAATATATTAAGGGAAGGCAACGAAGAGGCTTTGAAAGCAAGGCAGAATTGCAGGAAACAGATTTCAGGAGGTAGATTCGAATCGCCTTGAAAGCACATGAAAAGCGGCAAAACGTGGACAATGATGCCCTTGGCCAAAAAGGGCGTATGCGTTTTTTCCTGAATATATTCAGGAAAAAACGCATACGGCCTTTTTGGCCAACCAAGCAACCTGGAAAGGCCAATCAGCGCTCCAAAGAAGTCTCGCTTCCCAGCGGGCAAAAGGGCCATGCGGAAAAAAGTGTCCAAACCAGAAATGCAGGACCGGCCATGGAGAAATGGGAGCCTTGCTACGCTGATGGGTGGGATGTAAATTGCCAACAGCCACTCTGGAGAAGTGTACGGTGTGTTCTGAAACATCTAAAAAACACAGCTTGGAGAGCATAGGGCACTTCCACTCATGGGCGTATAAATTGGGAAAACTAAAAATCAGCAAGACACAGGCACCCCAAAGTTTAGGGCTGCTCTGTTGACAAGAACCCCCACTTCATTACACCTTAAATATCCTAGGAAAGAGAAAAATGGATAAAGAAGTTGTGGTCCTCATGTACAATGGAATATCACTCAGCCATGAAATCAACGTCATAAGGCTAGTAGCAGCACGATGAGTGGATTTAGGTACGACGATTCTAAGTGAAATAAGTCACACAGAAAAAGACACTTATCCTAAGATATCACTTATAGAGGGAATGTAAAAACCGCTACACTTGAACTGAATTGCAAAACAGAACAGAGTCACACGTTTAGAAAACACACTATGGCTGCTGAACGGGAAAGGTGAGGTGGGGTGATGCATAAAACAAGGGTTTCAAATTAGCTCAGATACCGTTCCATAAACCCAATATGTAATAGACAAGACCTATTCCTTGCTCAGTGAACTGGACTCAACACCCCCTATTCACCGCACAAGAATATATCTGACTAGTAAGAATCTTCAAACCTATGTATTGATATCTCTCTGTAAGTGAGTCAAGGTTGTGTAAAGCGGCATAAACACAGCCGTGAAAAGCAGCTAAACCCCATTATAAAAATAAATTCCTTTTAAAAACCAGTGAAACAAAGACAGTGAAAGAGAGAGAAATTCTTCCAAAATTCGTTCAGGGGCTGTGATGCAACCTGGATTGACCATATCTAGACCCACAGCTGATTGAGACATAAGGGTGGACACTGTTGGGGCTGAGAGGTTCGGTGAGGTTGGGTGAGCCAACGCAGACCCTTTCAAGTAATACTGCATGGTACCCATCCCATGGGTCCCAAATCTCCAGGTTCAAGGGCATCTTCCTACATCGAAAACATGCATGAGAAACCCAGAAGATGGTACACCGTGTGATCGGGAAAGGTTTCTGAAACGCACCTCATTTCTCATCTCCTTTGCTCGGGTTCGCCATTCCAGCCGATTTACTAGCCATCTCCCTCCTTGGAGAATCAGCACCTTTAACCTCCTGTTCCGTACAGGTTGCAATTTGTTCTGAGGATGAAGGGGAAAAGGGGGAACCAATGAGAGACTAGCTCTAGGTGTTGGGACAGGCACAGGTCACTCTATTTTCCCATCAGGAAGAAGAATTAAGCACAAGCTCAGCCTGCCCCCCAGAACCCCAAGAGGGCCTGAAGCAATCCTGCGCTTTTGCGGCCAGCTCCCAAAAAAGCGAGTTGAGAAATGGAGCTCAGGGTCCCTGCAATTCACAAACCTGCAGAGTTTTAAATGATACCTCTCGTCCACAAATATATTAAGGGAAGGCAACGAAGAGGCTTTGAAAGCAAGGCAGAATTGCAGGAAACAGATTTCAGGAGGTAGATTCGAATCGCCTTGAAAGCACATGAAAAGCGGCAAAACGTGGACAATGATGCCCTTGGCCAAAAAGGGCGTATGCGATTTTTCCTGATTATATTCAGGAAAAAACGCATACGCCCTTTTTGGCCAACCAAGCAACCTGGAAAGGCAAATCAGCGCTCCAAAGAAGTCTCGCTTCCCAGCGGGCAAAAGGGCCATGCGGAAAAAAGTGTCCAAACCAGAAATGCAGGACCGGCCATGGAGAAATGGGAGCCTTGCTACGCTGATGGGTGGGATGTAAATTGCCAACAGCCACTCTGGAGAAGTGTACGGTGTGTTCTGAAACATCTAAAAAACACAGCTTGGAGAGCATAGGGCACTTCCACTCATGGGCGTATAAATTGGGAAAACTAAAAATCAGCAAGACACAGGCACCCCAAAGTTTAGGGCTGCTCTGTTGACAAGAACCCCCACTTCATTACACCTTAAATATCCTAGGAAAGAGAAAAATGGATAAAGAAGTTGTGGTCCTCATGTACAATGGAATATCACTCAGCCATGAAATCAACGTCATAAGGCTAGTAGCAGCACGATGAGTGGATTTAGGTACGACGATTCTAAGTGAAATAAGTCACACAGAAAAAGACACTTATCATAAGATATCACTTATAGAGGGAATGTAAAAACCGCTACACTTGAACTGAATTGCAAAACAGAACAGAGTCACACGTTTAGAAAACACACTATGGCTGCTGAACGGGAAAGGTGAGGTGGCGTGATGCATAAAACAAGGGTTTCAAATTAGCTCAGATACCGTTCCATAAACCCAATATGTAATAGACAAGACCTATTCCTTGCTCAGTGAACAGGACTCAACACCCCCTATTCACCGCACAAGAATATATCTGACTAGTAAGAATCTTCAAACCTATGTATTGATATCTCTCTGTAAGTGAGTCAAGGGGGTGTAAAGCGGCATAAACACAGCCGTGAAAAGCAGCTAAACCCCATTATAAAAATAAATTACTTTTAAAAACCAGTGAAACAAAGACAGTGAAAGAGAGAGAAATTCTTACAAAATTCGTTCAGAGGCTGTGATGCAACCTGGATTGACCATATCTAGACCCACAGCTGATTGAGACATAAGGGTGGACACTCTTGTGGCTGAGAGGTTCGGTGAGGTTGGGTGAGCCAACGCAGACCCTTTCAAGTAATACTGCATGGTACCCATCCCATGGGTCCCAAATCTCCAGGTTCAAGGGCATATTCCTACATCGAAAACATGCATGAGAAACCCAGAAGATGGTACATCGTGTGATCGGGAAAGGTTTCTGAAACGCACCTCATTTCTCATCTCCTTTGCTCGGGTTCGCCATTCCAGCCAATTTACTAGCCATCTCCTTCCTTGGAGAATCAGCACCTTTAACCTCCTGTTCCGTACAGGTTGCAATTTGTTCTGAGGATGAAGGGGAAGAGGGGGAACCAATGAGAGACTAGCTCTAGGTGTTGGGACAGGCACGGGTCACTCTATTTTCCCATCAGGAAGAAGAATTAAGCACAAGCTCAGCCTGCCCCTCAGAACCAGAAGAGGGCCTGAAGCAATCCTGCGCTTTTGCGGCCAGCTCCCAAAAAAGCGAGTTGAAAAATGGAGCTCAGGGGCCCTGCAATTCACAAACCTGCAGAGTTTTAAAGGATACCTCTCGTCCACAAATATATTAAGGGAAGGCAACGAAGAGGCTTTGAAAGCAAGGCAGAATTGCAGGAAACAGATTTCAGGAGGTAGATTCGAATCGCCTTGAAAGCACATGAAAAGCGGCAAATCGTGAACAAAGATGCCCTTGGCCAAAAAGGGCCTATGTGTTTTTTCCTGAATATATTCAGGATAAAACGCATACGCCCTTCTTGGGCAACCAAGCAACCTAGAAAGGCCAATCAGCACTACAAAGAAGTCTGGCTTCCCAGCGGGCAAAAGGGCCATGCGGAAAAAAGTGTCCAAAACAGAAATGCAGGACCGGCCATGGAGAAATGGGAGCCTTGCTACGCTGATGGGCGGGATGTAAATTGCCAACAGCCACTCTGGAGAAGTGTACGGTGTATCCTGAAACATGTAAAAAACACAGCTTGGAGAGCATAGGGCACTTCCACACATGGGCGTATAAATTGGGAAAATAAAAATCAGCAAGACACAGGCACTCCAAAGTTTAGGGCTGCTCTGTTGACAAGAACCCCCACTTCATTACACCTTAAATATCTTAGGAAAGAGAAAAATGGATAAAGAAGTTGTGGTCCTTATGTGCAATGGAATATCACTTAGCCATGAAATCAACGTCATAAGGCTAGTAGCAGCACGATGAGTGGATTTAGGTACGACGATTCTAAGTGAAATAAGTCACACAGAAAAAGACACTTATCACAAGATATCACTTATAGAGGGAATGTAAAAACCGCTACGCTTGAACTGAATTACAAAACAGAACAGAGTCACACGTTTAGAAAACACACTATGGCTGCTGAACGGGAAAGGTGAGGTGGGGTGATGCATAAAACAAGGGTTTCAAATTAGCTCAGATACCGTTTCATAAACCCAATATGTAATAGACAAGACCTACTCCTTGCTCACTGAACTGGACCCAACACCCCCTATTCACCACACAAGAATATATCTGAATAGTAAGAATCTTCAAACCTATGTATTGATATCTGTCTGTAAGTGAGTCAATGGGGTGTAAGGCGGCATAAACACAGCTGTGAAAAGCAGCTAAACCCCATTATAAAAATAAATTACTTTTCAAAACCAGTGAAACAAAGACAGTGAAAGAGAGAGAAATTCTTACAAAATTCGTTCAGGGGCTGTGATGCAACCTGGATTGACCTTATCTAGACCCACAGCTCTTTGAGACCTAAGGGTGGACACTCCTGGGGCTGAGAGGTTTGGTGTGGTTGGGTGAGCCCACGCAGACCCTTTCAAGTAATACTGCATGGTAGCCATCCCATGGGTCCCAAATCTCCAGGTTCAAGGGCATCTTCCTACATCGAAAACATGCATGAGAAACCCAGAAGATGGTACACCGTGTGATCGGGAAAGGTTTCTAAAACGCACCTCATTTCTCATCTCCTTGTGCTCGGGTTGGCCATTCCAGCCGCTTTAATAGCCATCTCCCTCCTTGGAGAATCAGCACCTTTTAACCTCCGGTTCCGTACAGGTTGCAATTTGTCCTGAGGATGAACGGGAAGAGGGGGAACCAATGAGAGACTAGCTCTAGGTGTTGGGACAGGCACAGGTCACTCTATTTTGCCATCAGGAAGAAGAAATAACCACAGGCTTAGCCTGCCCACCGGAACCAGAATAGGTTCTGAAGCAATCCTGTACTTTTGCAGCCAGCTCCCAAAAAAGCGACTTGAAAAATGGAGCTCAGGGGCACTGCAATTCACAAACCTGCAGAGTTATAAATGATAACTCTCTTCCACAAATATACTGAGGAAGGGCAACGAAGAGGCTTTGAAAGCAAGGCAGAATTGCAGGAAACAGATTTCAGGAGGTAGATTCGAATCGCCTTGAAAGCACATGAAAAGCGGCAAAACGTGGACAATGATGCCCTTAGCCAAAAAGGGCATATGCGTTTTTTCCTGAATATATTCAGGAAAAAACACATACGCCATTTTTGGCCAACCAAGCAACCTGGAAAGGCAAATCAGTGCTCCAAAAAAGTGTGGCTTCCCAGCGGGCAAAAGGGCCATGCAGAAAAAAGTGTCCAAACCAGAAATGCAGGACCGGCCATGGAGAAATGGGAGCCTTGCTACGCTGATGGGTGGGATGTAAATTGCCAACAGCCACTCTGGAGAAGTGTACGGTGTGTTCTGAAACATCTAAAAAACACAGCTTGGAGAGCATTGGGCACTTCCACTCATGGGCGTATAAATTGGGAAAACTAAAAATCAGCAAGACACAGGCACCCCAAAGTTTAGGGCTGCTCTGTTGACAAGAACCCCCACTTCATTACACCTTAAATATCCTAGGAAAGAGAAAAATGGATAAAGAAGTTGTGGTCCTCATGTACAATGGAATATCACTCAGCCATGAAATCAACATCATAAGGCTAGTAGCAGCACGATGAGTGGATTTAGGTACGACGATTCTAAGTGAAATAAGTCACACAGAAAAAGACACTTATCCTAAGATATCACTTATAGAGGGAATGTAAAAACCGCTACACTTGAACTGAATTGCAAAACAGAACAGAGTCACACGTTTAGAAAACACACTATGGCTGCTGAACGGGAAAGGTGAGGTGGGGTGATGCATAAAACAAGGGTTTCAAATTAGCTCAGATACCGTTCCATAAACCCAATATGTAATAGACAAGACCTATTCCTTGCTCAGTGAACTGGACTCAACACCCCCTATTCACCGCACAAGAATATATCTGACTAGTAAGAATCTTCAAACCTATGTATTGATATCTCTCTGTAAGTGAGTCAAGGGGGTGTAAAGCGGCATAAACACAGCCGTGAAAATCAGCTAAACCCCATTATAAAAATAAATTACTTTTAAAAACCAGTGAAACAAAGACAGTGAAAGAGAGAGAAATTCTTCCAAAATTCGTTCAGGGGCTGTGATGCAACCTGGATTGACCATATCTAGACCCACAGCTGATTGAGACATAAGGGTGGACACTCTTGTGGCTGAGAAGTTTGGTGAGGTTGGATGAGCCAACGCAGACCCTTTCAAGTAATACTGCATGGTACCCATCCCATGGGTCCCAAATCTCCAGGTTCAAGGGCATCTTCCTACATCGAAAACATGCATGAGAAACCCAGAAGATGGTACACCGTGTGATCGGGAAAGGTTTCTGAAACGCACCTCATTTCTCATCTCCTTTGCTCGGGTTCGCCATTCCAGCCGATTTACTAGCCATCTCCCTCCTTGGAGAAGCAGCACCTTTAACCTCCTGTTCCGTACAGGTTGCAATTTGTTCTGAGGATGAAGGGGAAGAGGGGGAACCAATGAGAGACTAGCTCTAGGTGTTGGGACAGGCACAGGTCACTCTATTTTCCCATCAGGAAGAAGAATTAAGCACAAGCTCAGCCTGCCCCCCAGAACCAGAAGAGGGCCTGAAGCAATCCTGCGCTTTTGCGGCCAGCTCCCAAAAAAGCGAGTTGAAAAATGGAGCTCAGGGGCCCTGCAATTCACAAACCTGCAGAGTTTTAAATGATACCTCTCGTCCACAAATATATTAAGGGAAGGCAACGAAGAGGCTTTGAAAGCAAGGCAGAATTGCAGGAAACAGATTTCAGGAGGTAGATTCGAATCGCCTTGAAAGCACATGAAAAGCGGCAAAACGTGGACAATGATGCCCTTGGCCAAAAAGGGCGTATGCGTTTTTTCCTGAATATATTCAGGAAAAAACGCATACGCCCTTTTTGGCCAACCAAGCAACCTGGAAAGGCAAATCAGCGCTCCAAAGAAGTCTCGCTTCCCAGCGGGCAAAAGGGCCATGCGGAAAAAAGTGTCCAAACCAGAAATGCAGGACCGGCCATGGAGAAATGGGGGCCTTGCTACGCTGATGGGTGGGATGTAAATTGCCAACAGCCACTCTGGAGAAGTGTACGGTGTGTTCTGAAACATCTAAAAAACACAGCTTGGAGAGCATAGGGCACTTCCACTCATGGGCGTATAAATTGGGAAAACTAAAAATCAGCAAGACACAGGCACCCCAAAGTTTAGGGCTGCTCTGTTGACAAGAACCCCCACTTCATTACACCTTAAATATCCTAGGAAAGAGAAAAATGGATAAAGAAGTTGTGGTCCTCATGTACAATGGAATATCACTCAGCCATGAAATCAACGTCATAAGGCTAGTAGCAGCACGATGAGTGGATTTAGGTACGACGATTCTAAGTGAAATAAGTCACACAGAAAAAGACACTTATCCTAAGATATCACTTATAGAGGGAATGTAAAAACCGCTACACTTGAACTGAATTGCAAAACAGAACAGAGTCACACGTTTAGAAAACACACTATGGCTGCTGAACGGGAAAGGTGAGGTGGGGTGATGCATAAAACAAGGGTTTCAAATTAGCTCAGATACCGTTCCATAAACCCAATATGTAATAGACAAGACCTATTCCTTGCTCAGTGAACTGGACTCAACACCCCCTATTCACCGCACAAGAATATATCTGACTAGTAAGAATCTTCAAACCTATGTATTGATATCTCTCTGTAAGTGAGTCAAGGGGGTGTAAAGCGGCATAAACACAGCCGTGAAAATCAGCTAAACCCCATTATAAAAATAAATTACTTTTAAAAACCAGTGAAACAAAGACAGTGAAAGAGAGAGAAATTCTTCCAAAATTCGTTCAGGGGCTGTGATGCAACCTGGATTGACCATATCTAGACCCACAGCTGATTGAGACATAAGGGTGGACACTGTTGGGGCTGAGAGGTTTGGTGAGGTTGGGTGAGCCAACGCAGACCCTTTCAAGTAATACTGCATGGTACCCATCCCATGGGTCCCAAATCTCCAGGTTCAAGGGCATCTTCCTACATCGAAAACATGCATGAGAAACCCAGAAGATGGTACACCGTGTGATCGGGAAAGGTTTCTGAAACGCACCTCATTTCTCATCTCCTTTGCTCGGGTTCGCCATTCCAGCCGATTTACTAGCCATCTCCCTCCTTGGAGAATCAGCACCTTTAACCTCCTGTTCCGTACAGGTTGCAATTTGTTCTGAGGATGAAGGGGAAAAGGGGGAACCAATGAGAGACTAGCTCTAGGTGTTGGGACAGGCACAGGTCACTCTATTTTCCCATCAGGAAGAAGAATTAAGCACAAGCTCAGCCTGCCCCCCAGAACCCCAAGAGGGCCTGAAGCAATCCTGCGCTTTTGCGGCCAGCTCCCAAAAAAGCGAGTTGAAAAATGGAGCTCAGGGGCCCTGCAATTCACAAACCTGCAGAGTTTTAAATGATACCTCTCGTCCACAAATATATTAAGGGAAGGCAACGAAGAGGCTTTGAAAGCAAGGCAGAATTGCAGGAAACAGATTTCAGGAGGTAGATTCGAATCGCCTTGAAAGCACATGAAAAGCGGCAAAACGTGGACAATGATGCCGTTGGCCAAAAAGGGCGTATGCGTTTTTTCCTGAATATATTCAGGAAAAAACGCATACGGCCTTTTTGGCCAACCAAGCAACCTGGAAAGGCCAATCAGCGCTCCAAAGAAGTCTCGCTTCCCAGCGGGCAAAAGGGCCATGCGGAAAAAAGTGTCCAAACCAGAAATGCAGGACCGGCCATGGAGAAATGGGAGCCTTGCTACGCTGATGGGTGGGATGTAAATTGCCAACAGCCACTCTGGAGAAGTGTACGGTGTGTTCTGAAACATCTAAAAAACACAGCTTGGAGAGCATAGGGCACTTCCACTCATGGGCGTATAAATTGGGAAAACTAAAAATCAGCAAGACACAGGCACCCCAAAGTTTAGGGCTGCTCTGTTGACAAGAACCCCCACTTCATTACACCTTAAATATCCTAGGAAAGAGAAAAATGGATAAAGAAGTTGTAGTCCTCATGTACAATGGAATATCACTCAGCCATGAAATCAACGTCATAAGGCTAGTAGCAGCACGATGAGTGGATTTAGGTACGACGATTCTAAGTGAAATAAGTCACACAGAAAAAGACACTTATCCTAAGATATCACTTATAGAGGGAATGTAAAAACCGCTACACTTGAACTGAATTGCAAAACAGAACAGAGTCACACGTTTAGAAAACACACTATGGCTGCTGAACGGGAAAGGAGAGGTGGGGTGATGCATAAAACAAGGGTTTCAAATTAGCTCAGATACCGTTCCATAAACCCAATATGTAATAGACAAGACCTATTCCTTGCTCAGTGAACTGGACTCAACACCCCCTATTCACCGCACAAGAATATATCTGACTAGTAATAATCTTCAAACCTATGTATTGATATCTCTCTGTAAGTGAGTCAAGGGGGTGTAAAGCGGCATAAACACAGCCGTGAAAAGCAGCTAAACCCCATTATAAAAATAAATTACTTTTAAAAACCAGTGAAACAAAGACAGTGAAAGAGAGAGAAATTCTTCCAAAATTCGTTCAGGGGCTGTGATGTAACCTGGATTGACCATATCTAGACCCACAGCTGATTGAGACATAAGGGTGGACACTGTTGGGGCTGAGAGGTTCGGTGAGGTTGGGTGAGCCAACGCAGACCCTTTCAAGTAATACTGCATGGTACCCATCCCATGGGTCCCAAATCTCCAGGTTCAAGGGCATCTTCCTACATCGAAAACATGCATGAGAAACCCAGAAGATGGTACACCGTGTGATCGGGAAAGGTTTCTGAAACGCACCTCATTTCTCATCTCCTTTGCTCGGGTTCGCCATTCCAGCCGATTTACTAGCCATCTCCTTCCTTGGAGAATCAGCACCTTTAACCTCCTGTTCCGTACAGGTTGCAATTTGTTCTGAGGATGAAGGGGAAGAGGGGGAACCAATGAGAGACTAGCTCTAGGTGTTGGGACAGGCACGGGTCACTCTATTTTCCCATCAGGAAGAAGAATTAAGCACAAGCTCAGCCTGCCCCCCAGAACCAGAAGAGGGCCTGAAGCAATCCTGCGCTTTTGCGGCCAGCTCCCAAAAAAGCGAGTTGAAAAATGGAGCTCAGGGGCCCTGCAATTCACAAACATGCAGAGTTTTAAATGATACCTCTCGTCCACAAATATATTAAGGGAAGGCAACGAAGAGGCTTTGAAAGCAAGGCAGAATTGCAGGAAACAGATTTCAGGAGGTAGATTCGAATCGCCTTGAAAGCACATGAAAAGCGGCAAAACGTGGACAATGATGCCCTTGGCCAAAAAGGGCGTATGCGTTTTTTCCTGAATATATTCAGGAAAAAACGCATACGCCCTTTTTGGCCAACCAAGCAACCTGGAAAGGCCAATCAGCGCTCCAAAGAAGTCTCGCTTCCCAGCGGGCAAAAGGGCCATGCGGAAAAAAGTGTCCAAACCAGAAATGCAGGACCGGCCATGGAGAAATGGGAGCCTTGCTACGCTGACGGGTGGGATGTAAATTGCCAACAGCCACTCTGGAGAAGTGTACGGTGTGTTCTGAAACATCTAAACAACACAGCTTGGAGAGCATAGGGCACTTCCACTCATGGGCGTATAAATTGGGAAAACTAAAAATCAGCAAGACACAGGCACCCCAAAGTTTAGGGCTGCTCTGTTGACAAGAACCCCCACTTCATTACACCTTAAATATCCTAGGAAAGAGAAAAATGGATAAAGAAGTTGTGGTCCTCATGTACAATGGAATATCACTCAGCCATGAAATCAACATCATAAGGCTAGTAGCAGCACGATGAGTGGATTTAGGTACGACGATTCTAAGTGAAATAAGTCACACAGAAAAAGACACTTATCCTAAGATATCATTTCTAGAGGGAATGTAAAAACCGCTACACTTGAACTGAATTGCAAAACAGAACAGAGTCACACGTTTAGAAAACACACTATGGCTGCTGAACGGGAAAGGTGAGGTGGGGTGATGCATAAAACAAGGGTTTCAAATTAGCTCAGATACCGTTCCATAAACCCAATATGTAATAGACAAGACCTATTCCTTGCTCAGTGAACTGGACTCAACACCCCCTATTCACCGCACAAGAATATATCTGACTAGTAAGAATCTTCAAACCTATGTATTGATATCTCTCTGTAAGTGAGTCAAGGGGGTGTAAAGCGGCATAAACACAGCCGTGAAAATCAGCTAAACCCCATTATAAAAATAAATTACTTTTAAAAACCAGTGAAACAAAGACAGTGAAAGAGAGAGAAATTCTTACAAAATTCGTTCAGGGGCTGTGATGCAACCTGGATTGACCATATCTAGACCCACAGCTGATTGAGACATAAGGGTGGACACTCTTGTGGCTGAGAGTTTTGGTGAGGTTGGGTGAGCCAACGCAGACCCTTTCAAGTAATACTGCATGGTACCCATCCCATGGGTCCCAAATCTCCAGGTTCAAGGGCATCTTCCTACATCGAAAACATGCATGAGAAACCCAGAAGATGGTACACCGTGTGATCGGGAAAGGTTTCTGAAACGCACCTCATTTCTCATCTCCTTTGCTCGGGTTCGCCATTCCAGCCGATTTACTAGCCATCTCCCTCCTTGGAGAATCAGCACCTTTAACCTCCTGTTCCGTACAGGTTGCAATTTGTCCTGAGGATGAAGGGGAAGAGGGGGAACCAATGAGAGACTAGCTCTAGGTGTTGGGACAGGCACAGGTCACTCTATTTTCCCATCAGGAAGAAGAATTAAGCACAAGCTCAGCCTGCCCCCCAGAACCAGAAGAGGGCCTGAAGCAATCCTGCGCTTTTGCGGCCAGCTCCCAAAAAAGCGAGTTGAAAAATGGAGCTCAGGGGCCCTGCAATTCACAAACCTGCAGAGTTTTAAATGATACCTCTCGTCCACAAATATATTAAGGGAAGGCAACGAAGAGGCTTTGAAAGCAAGGCAGAATTGCAGGAAACAGATTTCAGGAGGTAGATTCGAATCGCCTTGAAAGCACATGAAAAGCGGCAAAACGTGGACAATGATGCCCTTGGCCAAAAAGGGCGTATGCGTTTTTTCCTGAATATATTCAGGAAAAAACACATACGCCCTTTTTGGCCAACCAAGCAACCTGGAAGGGCAAATCAGCGCTCCAAAGAAGTCTCGCTTCCCAGCGGGCAAAAGGGCCATGCGGAAAAAAGTGTCCAAACCAGAAATGCAGGACCGGCCATGGAGAAATGGGAGCCTTGCTACGCTGATGGGTGGGATGTAAATTGCCAACAGCCACTCTGGAGAAGTGTACGGTGTGTTCTGAAACATCTAAAAAACACAGCTTGGAGAGCATAGGGCACTTCCACTCATGGGCGTATAAATTGGGAAAACTAAAAATCAGCAAGACACAGGCACCCCAAAGTTTAGGGCTGCTCTGTTGACAAGAACCCCCACTTCATTACACCTTAAATAACCTAGGAAAGAGAAAAATGGATAAAGAAGTTGTGGTCCTCATGTACAATGGAATATCACTCAGCCATGAAATCAACGTCATAAGGCTAGTAGCAGCACGATGAGTGGATTTAGGTACGACGATTCTAAGTGAAATAAGTCACACAGAAAAAGACACTTATCCTAAGATATCACTTATAGAGGGAATGTAAAAACCGCTACACTTGAACTGAATTGCAAAACAGAACAGAGTCACACGTTTAGAAAACACACTATGGCTGCTGAACGGGAAAGGTGAGGTGGGGTGATGCATAAAACAAGGGTTTCAAATTAGCTCAGATACCGTTCCATAAACCCAATATGTAATAGACAAGACCTATTCCTTGCTCAGTGAACTGGACTCAACACCCCCTATTCACCGCACAAGAATATATCTGACTAGTAAGAATCTTCAAACCTATGTATTGATATCTCTCTGTAAGTGAGTCAAGGGGGTGTAAAGCGGCATAAACACAGCCGTGAAAATCAGCTAAACCCCATTATAAAAATAAATTACTTTTAAAAACCAGTGAAACAAAGACAGTGAAAGAGAGAGAAATTCTTCCAAAATTCGTTCAGGGGCTGTGATGCAACCTGGATTGACCATATCTAGACCCACAGCTGATTGAGACATAAGGGTGGACACTCTTGTGGCTGAGAGGTTTGGTGAGGTTGGGTGAGCCAACGCAGACCCTTTCAAGTAATACTGCATGGTACCCATCCCATGGGTCCCAAATCTCCAGGTTCAAGGGCATCTTCCTACATCGAAAACATGTATGAGAAACCCAGAAGATGGTACACCGTGTGATCGGGAAAGGTTTCTGAAACGCACCTCATTTCTCATCTCCTTTGCTCGGGTTCGCCATTCCAGCCGATTTACTAGCCATCTCCCTCCTTGGAGAAGCAGCACCTTTAACCTCCTGTTCCGTACAGGTTGCAATTTGTTCTGAGGATGAAGGGGAAGAGGGGGAACCAATGAGAGACTAGCTCTAGGTGTTGGGACAGGCACAGGTCACTCTATTTTCCCATCAGGAAGAAGAATTAAGCACAAGCTCAGCCTGCCCCCCAGAACCAGAAGAGGGCCTGAAGCAATCCTGCGCTTTTGCGGCCAGCTCCCAAAAAAGCGAGTTGAAAAATGGAGCTCAGGGGCCCTGCAATTCACAAACCTGCAGAGTTTTAAATGATACCTCTCGTCCACAAATATATTAAGGGAAGGCAACGAAGAGGCTTTGAAAGCAAGGCAGAATTGCAGGAAACAGATTTCAGGAGGTAGATTCGAATCGCCTTGAAAGCACATGAAAAGCGGCAAAACGTGGACAATGATGCCCTTGGCCAAAAAGGGCGTATGCGTTTTTTCCTGAATATATTCAGGAAAAAACGCATACGGCCTTTTTGGCCAACCAAGCAACCTGGAAAGGCCAATCAGCGCTCCAAAGAAGTCTCGCTTCCCAGCGGGCAAAAGGGCCATGCGGAAAAAAGTGTCCAAACCAGAAATGCAGGACCGGCCATGGAGAAATGGGAGCCTTGCTACGCTGACGGGTGGGATGTAAATTGCCAACAGCCACTCTGGAGAAGTGTACGGTGTGTTCTGAAACATCTAAACAACACAGCTTGGAGAGCATAGGGCACTTCCACTCATGGGCGTATAAATTGGGAAAACTAAAAATCAGCAAGACACAGGCACCCCAAAGTTTAGGGCTGCTCTGTTGACAAGAACCCCCACTTCATTACACCTTAAATATCCTAGGAAAGAGAAAAATGGATAAAGAAGTTGTGGTCCTCATGTACAATGGAATATCACTCAGCCATGAAATCAACATCATAAGGCTAGTAGCAGCACGATGAGTGGATTTAGGTACGACGATTCTAAGTGAAATAAGTCACACAGAAAAAGACACTTATCCTAAGATATCATTTCTAGAGGGAATGTAAAAACCGCTACACTTGAACTGAATTGCAAAACAGAACAGAGTCACACGTTTAGAAAACACACTATGGCTGCTGAACGGGAAAGGTGAGGTGGGGTGATGCATAAAACAAGGGTTTCAAATTAGCTCAGATACCGTTCCATAAACCCAATATGTAATAGACAAGACCTATTCCTTGCTCAGTGAACTGGACTCAACACCCCCTATTCACCGCACAAGAATATATCTGACTAGTAAGAATCTTCAAACCTATGTATTGATATCTCTCTGTAAGTGAGTCAAGGGGGTGTAAAGCGGCATAAACACAGCCGTGAAAATCAGCTAAACCCCATTATAAAAATAAATTACTTTTAAAAACCAGTGAAACAAAGACAGTGAAAGAGAGAGAAATTCTTACAAAATTCGTTCAGGGGCTGTGATGCAACCTGGATTGACCATATCTAGACCCACAGCTGATTGAGACATAAGGGTGGACACTCTTGTGGCTGAGAGTTTTGGTGAGGTTGGGTGAGCCAACGCAGACCCTTTCAAGTAATACTGTATGGTACCCATCCCATGGGTCCCAAATCTCCAGGTTCAAGGGCATCTTCCTACATCGAAAACATGCATGAGAAACCCAGAAGATGGTACACCGTGTGATCGGGAAAGGTTTCTGAAACGCACCTCATTTCTCATCTCCTTTGCTCGGGTTCGCCATTCCAGCCGATTTACTAGCCATCTCCCTCCTTGGAGAAGCAGCACCTTTAACCTCCTGTTCCGTACAGGTTGCAATTTGTCCTGAGGATGAAGGGGAAGAGGGGGAACCAATGAGAGACTAGCTCTAGGTGTTGGGACAGGCACAGGTCACTCTATTTTCCCATCAGGAAGAAGAATTAAGCACAAGCTCAGCCTGCCCCCCAGAACCAGAAGAGGGCCTGAAGCAATCCTGCGCTTTTGCGGCCAGCTCCCAAAAAAGCGAGTTGAAAAATGGAGCTCAGGGGCCCTGCAATTCACAAACCTGCAGAGTTTTAAATGATACCTCTCGTCCACAAATATATTAAGGGAAGGCAACGAAGAGGCTTTGAAAGCAAGGCAGAATTGCAGGAAACAGATTTCAGGAGGTAGATTCGAATCGCCTTGAAAGCACATGAAAAGCGGCAAAACGTGGACAATGATGCCCTTGGCCAAAAAGGGCGTATGCGTTTTTTCCTGAATATATTCAGGAAAAAACACATACGCCCTTTTTGGCCAACCAAGCAACCTGGAAGGGCAAATCAGCGCTCCAAAGAAGTCTCGCTTCCCAGCGGGCAAAAGGGCCATGCGGAAAAAAGTGTCCAAACCAGAAATGCAGGACCGGCCATGGAGAAATGGGAGCCTTGCTACGCTGATGGGTGGGATGTAAATTGCCAACAGCCACTCTGGAGAAGTGTACGGTGTGTTCTGAAACATCTAAAAAACACAGCTTGGAGAGCATAGGGCACTTCCACTCATGGGCGTATAAATTGGGAAAACTAAAAATCAGCAAGACACAGGCACCCCAAAGTTTAGGGCTGCTCTGTTGACAAGAACCCCCACTTCATTACACCTTAAATAACCTAGGAAAGAGAAAAATGGATAAAGAAGTTGTGGTCCTCATGTACAATGGAATATCACTCAGCCATGAAATCAACGTCATAAGGCTAGTAGCAGCACGATGAGTGGATTTAGGTACGACGATTCTAAGTGAAATAAGTCACACAGAAAAAGACACTTATCCTAAGATATCACTTATAGAGGGAATGTAAAAACCGCTACACTTGAACTGAATTGCAAAACAGAACAGAGTCACACGTTTAGAAAACACACTATGGCTGCTGAACGGGAAAGGTGAGGTGGGGTGATGCATAAAACAAGGGTTTCAAATTAGCTCAGATACCGTTCCATAAACCCAATATGTAATAGACAAGACCTATTCCTTGCTCAGTGAACTGGACTCAACACCCCCTATTCACCGCACAAGAATATATCTGACTAGTAAGAATCTTCAAACCTATGTATTGATATCTCTCTGTAAGTGAGTCAAGGGGGTGTAAAGCGGCATAAACACAGCCGTGAAAATCAGCTAAACCCCATTATAAAAATAAATTACTTTTAAAAACCAGTGAAACAAAGACAGTGAAAGAGAGAGAAATTCTTCCAAAATTCGTTCAGGGGCTGTGATGCAACCTGGATTGACCATATCTAGACCCACAGCTGATTGAGACATAAGGGTGGACACTCTTGTGGCTGAGAGGTTTGGTGAGGTTGGGTGAGCCAACGCAGACCCTTTCAAGTAATACTGCATGGTACCCATCCCATGGGTCCCAAATCTCCAGGTTCAAGGGCATCTTCCTACATCGAAAACATGTATGAGAAACCCAGAAGATGGTACACCGTGTGATCGGGAAAGGTTTCTGAAACGCACCTCATTTCTCATCTCCTTTGCTCGGGTTCGCCATTCCAGCCGATTTACTAGCCATCTCCCTCCTTGGAGAAGCAGCACCTTTAACCTCCTGTTCCGTACAGGTTGCAATTTGTTCTGAGGATGAAGGGGAAGAGGGGGAACCAATGAGAGACTAGCTCTAGGTGTTGGGACAGGCACAGGTCACTCTATTTTCCCATCAGGAAGAAGAATTAAGCACAAGCTCAGCCTGCCCCCCAGAACCAGAAGAGGGCCTGAAGCAATCCTGCGCTTTTGCGGCCAGCTCCCAAAAAAGCGAGTTGAAAAATGGAGCTCAGGGGCCCTGCAATTCACAAACCTGCAGAGTTTTAAATGATACCTCTCGTCCACAAATATATTAAGGGAAGGCAACGAAGAGGCTTTGAAAGCAAGGCAGAATTGCAGGAAACAGATTTCAGGAGGTAGATTCGAATCGCCTTGAAAGCACATGAAAAGCGGCAAAACGTGGACAATGATGCCCTTGGCCAAAAAGGGCGTATGCGTTTTTTCCTGAATATATTCAGGAAAAAACGCATACGGCCTTTTTGGCCAACCAAGCAACCTGGAAAGGCCAATCAGCGCTCCAAAGAAGTCTCGCTTCCCAGCGGGCAAAAGGGCCATGCGGAAAAAAGTGTCCAAACCAGAAATGCAGGACCGGCCATGGAGAAATGGGAGCCTTGCTACGCTGACGGGTGGGATGTAAATTGCCAACAGCCACTCTGGAGAAGTGTACGGTGTGTTCTGAAACATCTAAACAACACAGCTTGGAGAGCATAGGGCACTTCCACTCATGGGCGTATAAATTGGGAAAACTAAAAATCAGCAAGACACAGGCACCCCAAAGTTTAGGGCTGCTCTGTTGACAAGAACCCCCACTTCATTACACCTTAAATATCCTAGGAAAGAGAAAAATGGATAAAGAAGTTGTGGTCCTCATGTACAATGGAATATCACTCAGCCATGAAATCAACATCATAAGGCTAGTAGCAGCACGATGAGTGGATTTAGGTACGACGATTCTAAGTGAAATAAGTCACACAGAAAAAGACACTTATCCTAAGATATCATTTCTAGAGGGAATGTAAAAACCGCTACACTTGAACTGAATTGCAAAACAGAACAGAGTCACACGTTTAGAAAACACACTATGGCTGCTGAACGGGAAAGGTGAGGTGGGGTGATGCATAAAACAAGGGTTTCAAATTAGCTCAGATACCGTTCCATAAACCCAATATGTAATAGACAAGACCTATTCCTTGCTCAGTGAACTGGACTCAACACCCCCTATTCACCGCACAAGAATATATCTGACTAGTAAGAATCTTCAAACCTATGTATTGATATCTCTCTGTAAGTGAGTCAAGGGGGTGTAAAGCGGCATAAACACAGCCGTGAAAATCAGCTAAACCCCATTATAAAAATAAATTACTTTTAAAAACCAGTGAAACAAAGACAGTGAAAGAGAGAGAAATTCTTACAAAATTCGTTCAGGGGCTGTGATGCAACCTGGATTGACCATATCTAGACCCACAGCTGATTGAGACATAAGGGTGGACACTCTTGTGGCTGAGAGTTTTGGTGAGGTTGGGTGAGCCAACGCAGACCCTTTCAAGTAATACTGTATGGTACCCATCCCATGGGTCCCAAATCTCCAGGTTCAAGGGCATCTTCCTACATCGAAAACATGCATGAGAAACCCAGAAGATGGTACACCGTGTGATCGGGAAAGGTTTCTGAAACGCACCTCATTTCTCATCTCCTTTGCTCGGGTTCGCCATTCCAGCCGATTTACTAGCCATCTCCCTCCTTGGAGAAGCAGCACCTTTAACCTCCTGTTCCGTACAGGTTGCAATTTGTCCTGAGGATGAAGGGGAAGAGGGGGAACCAATGAGAGACTAGCTCTAGGTGTTGGGACAGGCACAGGTCACTCTATTTTCCCATCAGGAAGAAGAATTAAGCACAAGCTCAGCCTGCCCCCCAGAACCAGAAGAGGGCCTGAAGCAATCCTGCGCTTTTGCGGCCAGCTCCCAAAAAAGCGAGTTGAAAAATGGAGCTCAGGGGCCCTGCAATTCACAAACCTGCAGAGTTTTAAATGATACCTCTCGTCCACAAATATATTAAGGGAAGGCAACGAAGAGGCTTTGAAAGCAAGGCAGAATTGCAGGAAACAGATTTCAGGAGGTAGATTCGAATCGCCTTGAAAGCACATGAAAAGCGGCAAAACGTGGACAATGATGCCCTTGGCCAAAAAGGGCGTATGCGTTTTTTCCTGAATATATTCAGGAAAAAACACATACGCCCTTTTTGGCCAACCAAGCAACCTGGAAAGGCCAATCAGCGCTCCAAAGAAGTCTCGCTTCCCAGCGGGCAAAAGGGCCATGCGGAAAAAAGTGTCCAAACCAGAAATGCAGGACCGGCCATGGAGAAATGGGAGCCTTGCTACGCTGATGGGTGGGATGTAAATTGCCAACAGCCACTCTGGAGAAGTGTACGGTGTGTTCTGAAACATCTAAAAAACACAGCTTGGAGAGCATAGGGCACTTCCACTCATGGGCGTATAAATTGGGAAAACTAAAAATCAGCAAGACACAGGCACCCCAAAGTTTAGGGCTGCTCTGTTGACAAGAACCCCCACTTCATTACACCTTAAATATCCTAGGAAAGAGAAAAATGGATAAAGAAGTTGTGGTCCTCATGTACAATGGAATATCACTCAGCCATGAAATCAACGTCATAAGGCTAGTAGCAGCACGATGAGTGGATTTAGGTACGACGATTCTAAGTGAAATAAGTCACACAGAAAAAGACACTTATCCTAAGATATCACTTATAGAGGGAATGTAAAAACCGCTACACTTGAACTGAATTGCAAAACAGAACAGAGTCACACGTTTAGAAAACACACTATGGCTGCTGAACGGGAAAGGTGAGGTGGGGTGATGCATAAAACAAGGGTTTCAAATTAGCTCAGATACCGTACCATAAACCCAATATGTAATAGACAAGACCTATTCCTTGCTCAGTGAACTGGACTCAAAACCCCCTATTCACCGCACAAGAATATATCTGACTAATAAGAATCTTCAAACTTATGTATTGATATCTCTCTGTAAGTGAGTCAAGGGGGTGTAAAGCAGCATAAACACAGCCGTGAAAAGCAGCTAAACCCCATTATAAAAATAAATTACTTTTAAAAACCAGTGAAACAAAGACAGTGAAAGAGAGAGAAATTCTTCCAAAATTCGTTCAGGGGCTGTGATGCAACCTGGATTGACCATATCTAGACCCACAGCTGATTGAGACATAAGGGTGGACACTCTTGTGGCTGAGAGGTTCGGTGAGGTTGGGTGAGCCAACGCAGACCCTTTCAAGTAATACTGCATGGTACCCATCCCATGGGTCCCAAATCTCCAGGTTCAAGGGCATCTTCCTACATCGAAAACAGGCATGAGAAACCCAGAAGATGGTACACCGTGTGATCGGGAAAGGTTTCTGAAACGCACCTCATTTCTCATCTCCTTTGCTCGGGTTCGCCATTCCAGCTGATTTACTAGCCATCTCCTTCCTTGGAGAATCAGCACCTTTAACCTCCTGTTCCGTACAGGTTGCAATTTGTTCAGAGGATGAAGGGGAAGAGGGGGAATCAATGAGAGACTAGCTCTAGGTGTTGGGACAGGCACGGGTCACTCTATTTACCCATCAGGAAGAAGAATTAAGCACAAGCTCAGTTGCCCCCCAGAACCAGAAGAGGGCCTGAAGCAATCCTGCGCTCTTGCGGCCAGCTCCCAAAAAAGCGATTTGAAAAATGGAGCTCAGGGGCCCTGCAATTCACAAACCTGCAGAGTTTTAAAAGATACCTCTCGTCCACAAATATATTAAGGGAAGGCAACGAAGAGGCTTTGAAAGCAAGGCAGAATTGCAGGAAACAGATTTCAGGAGGTAGATTCGAATCGCCTTGAAAGCACATGAAAAGCGGCAAAACGTGGACAATGATGCCCTTGGCCAAAAAGGGCGTATGCGTTTTTTCCTGAATATATTCAGGAAAAAACGCATACGCCCTTTTTGGCCAACCAAGCAACCTGGAAAGGCCAATCAGCGCTCCAAAGAAGTCTCGCTTCCCAGCGGGCAAAAGGGCCATGCGGAAAAAAGTGTCCAAACCAGAAATGCAGGACCGGCCATGGAGAAATGGGAGCCTTGCTACGCTGACGGGTGGGATGTAAATTGCCAACAGCCACTCTGGAGAAGTGTACGGTGTGTTCTGAAACATCTAAACAACACAGCTTGGAGAGCATAGGGCACTTCCACTCATGGGCGTATAAATTGGGAAAACTAAAAATCAGCAAGACACAGGCACCCCAAAGTTTAGGGCTGCTCTGTTGACAAGAACCCCCACTTCATTACACCTTAAATATCCTAGGAAAGAGAAAAATGGATAAAGAAGTTGTGGTCCTCATGTACAATGGAATATCACTCAGCCATGAAATCAACATCATAAGGCTAGTAGCAGCACGATGAGTGGATTTAGGTACGACGATTCTAAGTGAAATAAGTCACACAGAAAAAGACACTTATCCTAAGATATCATTTCTAGAGGGAATGTAAAAACCGCTACACTTGAACTGAATTGCAAAACAGAACAGAGTCACACGTTTAGAAAACACACTATGGCTGCTGAACGGGAAAGGTGAGGTGGGGTGATGCATAAAACAAGGGTTTCAAATTAGCTCAGATACCGTTCCATAAACCCAATATGTAATAGACAAGACCTATTCCTTGCTCAGTGAACTGGACTCAACACCCCCTATTCACCGCACAAGAATATATCTGACTAGTAAGAATCTTCAAACCTATGTATTGATATCTCTCTGTAAGTGAGTCAAGGGGGTGTAAAGCGGCATAAACACAGCCGTGAAAATCAGCTAAACCCCATTATAAAAATAAATTACTTTTAAAAACCAGTGAAACAAAGACAGTGAAAGAGAGAGAAATTCTTACAAAATTCGTTCAGGGGCTGTGATGCAACCTGGATTGACCATATCTAGACCCACAGCTGATTGAGACATAAGGGTGGACACTCTTGTGGCTGAGAGTTTTGGTGAGGTTGGGTGAGCCAACGCAGACCCTTTCAAGTAATACTGCATGGTACCCATCCCATGGGTCCCAAATCTCCAGGTTCAAGGGCATCTTCCTACATCGAAAACATGCATGAGAAACCCAGAAGATGGTACACCGTGTGATCGGGAAAGGTTTCTGAAACGCACCTCATTTCTCATCTCCTTTGCTCGGGTTCGCCATTCCAGCCGATTTACTAGCCATCTCCCTCCTTGGAGAATCAGCACCTTTAACCTCCTGTTCCGTACAGGTTGCAATTTGTCCTGAGGATGAAGGGGAAGAGGGGGAACCAATGAGAGACTAGCTCTAGGTGTTGGGACAGGCACAGGTCACTCTATTTTCCCATCAGGAAGAAGAATTAAGCACAAGCTCAGCCTGCCCCCCAGAACCAGAAGAGGGCCTGAAGCAATCCTGCGCTTTTGCGGCCAGCTCCCAAAAAAGCGAGTTGAAAAATGGAGCTCAGGGGCCCTGCAATTCACAAACCTGCAGAGTTTTAAATGATACCTCTCGTCCACAAATATATTAAGGGAAGGCAACGAAGAGGCTTTGAAAGCAAGGCAGAATTGCAGGAAACAGATTTCAGGAGGTAGATTCGAATCGCCTTGAAAGCACATGAAAAGCGGCAAAACGTGGACAATGATGCCCTTGGCCAAAAAGGGCGTATGCGTTTTTTCCTGAATATATTCAGGAAAAAACACATACGCCCTTTTTGGCCAACCAAGCAACCTGGAAGGGCAAATCAGCGCTCCAAAGAAGTCTCGCTTCCCAGCGGGCAAAAGGGCCATGCGGAAAAAAGTGTCCAAACCAGAAATGCAGGACCGGCCATGGAGAAATGGGAGCCTTGCTACGCTGATGGGTGGGATGTAAATTGCCAACAGCCACTCTGGAGAAGTGTACGGTGTGTTCTGAAACATCTAAAAAACACAGCTTGGAGAGCATAGGGCACTTCCACTCATGGGCGTATAAATTGGGAAAACTAAAAATCAGCAAGACACAGGCACCCCAAAGTTTAGGGCTGCTCTGTTGACAAGAACCCCCACTTCATTACACCTTAAATAACCTAGGAAAGAGAAAAATGGATAAAGAAGTTGTGGTCCTCATGTACAATGGAATATCACTCAGCCATGAAATCAACGTCATAAGGCTAGTAGCAGCACGATGAGTGGATTTAGGTACGACGATTCTAAGTGAAATAAGTCACACAGAAAAAGACACTTATCCTAAGATATCACTTATAGAGGGAATGTAAAAACCGCTACACTTGAACTGAATTGCAAAACAGAACAGAGTCACACGTTTAGAAAACACACTATGGCTGCTGAACGGGAAAGGTGAGGTGGGGTGATGCATAAAACAAGGGTTTCAAATTAGCTCAGATACCGTTCCATAAACCCAATATGTAATAGACAAGACCTATTCCTTGCTCAGTGAACTGGACTCAACACCCCCTATTCACCGCACAAGAATATATCTGACTAGTAAGAATCTTCAAACCTATGTATTGATATCTCTCTGTAAGTGAGTCAAGGGGGTGTAAAGCGGCATAAACACAGCCGTGAAAATCAGCTAAACCCCATTATAAAAATAAATTACTTTTAAAAACCAGTGAAACAAAGACAGTGAAAGAGAGAGAAATTCTTCCAAAATTCGTTCAGGGGCTGTGATGCAACCTGGATTGACCATATCTAGACCCACAGCTGATTGAGACATAAGGGTGGACACTCTTGTGGCTGAGAGGTTTGGTGAGGTTGGGTGAGCCAACGCAGACCCTTTCAAGTAATACTGCATGGTACCCATCCCATGGGTCCCAAATCTCCAGGTTCAAGGGCATCTTCCTACATCGAAAACATGCATGAGAAACCCAGAAGATGGTACACCGTGTGATCGGGAAAGGTTTCTGAAACGCACCTCATTTCTCATCTCCTTTGCTCGGGTTCGCCATTCCAGCCGATTTACTAGCCATCTCCCTCCTTGGAGAATCAGCACCTTTAACCTCCTGTTCCGTACAGGTTGCTATTTGTTCTGAGGATGAAGGGGAAGAGGGGGAACCAATGAGAGACTAGCTCTAGGTGTTGGGACAGGCACAGGTCACTCTATTTTCCCATCAGGAAGAAGAATTAAGCACAAGCTCAGCCTGCCCCCCAGAACCAGAAGAGGGCCTGAAGCAATCCTGCGCTTTTGCGGCCAGCTCCCAAAAAAGCGAGTTGAAAAATGGAGCTCAGGGGCCCTGCAATTCACAAACCTGCAGAGTTTTAAATGATACCTCTCGTCCACAAATATATTAAGGGAAGGCAACGAAGAGGCTTTGAAAGCAAGGCAGAATTGCAGGAAACAGATTTCAGGAGGTAGATTCGAATCGCCTTGAAAGCACATGAAAAGCGGCAAAACGTGGACAATGATGCCCTTGGCCAAAAAGGGCGTATGCGTTTTTTCCTGAATATATTCAGGAAAAAACGCATACGCCCTTTTTGGCCAACCAAGCAACCTGGAAAGGCCAATCAGCGCTCCAAAGAAGTCTCGCTTCCCAGCGGGCAAAAGGGCCATGCGGAAAAAAGTGTCCAAACCAGAAATGCAGGACCGGCCATGGAGAAATGGGAGCCTTGCTACGCTGACGGGTGGGATGTAAATTGCCAACAGCCACTCTGGAGAAGTGTACGGTGTGTTCTGAAACATCTAAACAACACAGCTTGGAGAGCATAGGGCACTTCCACTCATGGGCGTATAAATTGGGAAAACTAAAAATCAGCAAGACACAGGCACCCCAAAGTTTAGGGCTGCTCTGTTGACAAGAACCCCCACTTCATTACACCTTAAATATCCTAGGAAAGAGAAAAATGGATAAAGAAGTTGTGGTCCTCATGTACAATGGAATATCACTCAGCCATGAAATCAACATCATAAGGCTAGTAGCAGCACGATGAGTGGATTTAGGTACGACGATTCTAAGTGAAATAAGTCACACAGAAAAAGACACTTATCCTAAGATATCATTTCTAGAGGGAATGTAAAAACCGCTACACTTGAACTGAATTGCAAAACAGAACAGAGTCACACGTTTAGAAAACACACTATGGCTGCTGAACGGGAAAGGTGAGGTGGGGTGATGCATAAAACAAGGGTTTCAAATTAGCTCAGATACCGTTCCATAAACCCAATATGTAATAGACAAGACCTATTCCTTGCTCAGTGAACTGGACTCAACACCCCCTATTCACCGCACAAGAATATATCTGACTAGTAAGAATCTTCAAACCTATGTATTGATATCTCTCTGTAAGTGAGTCAAGGGGGTGTAAAGCGGCATAAACACAGCCGTGAAAATCAGCTAAACCCCATTATAAAAATAAATTACTTTTAAAAACCAGTGAAACAAAGACAGTGAAAGAGAGAGAAATTCTTACAAAATTCGTTCAGGGGCTGTGATGCAACCTGGATTGACCATATCTAGACCCACAGCTGATTGAGACATAAGGGTGGACACTCTTGTGGCTGAGAGTTTTGGTGAGGTTGGGTGAGCCAACGCAGACCCTTTCAAGTAATACTGTATGGTACCCATCCCATGGGTCCCAAATCTCCAGGTTCAAGGGCATCTTCCTACATCGAAAACATGCATGAGAAACCCAGAAGATGGTACACCGTGTGATCGGGAAAGGTTTCTGAAACGCACCTCATTTCTCATCTCCTTTGCTCGGGTTCGCCATTCCAGCCGATTTACTAGCCATCTCCCTCCTTGGAGAATCAGCACCTTTAACCTCCTGTTCCGTACAGGTTGCAATTTGTCCTGAGGATGAAGGGGAAGAGGGGGAACCAATGAGAGACTAGCTCTAGGTGTTGGGACAGGCACAGGTCACTCTATTTTCCCATCAGGAAGAAGAATTAAGCACAAGCTCAGCCTGCCCCCCAGAACCAGAAGAGGGCCTGAAGCAATCCTGCGCTTTTGCGGCCAGCTCCCAAAAAAGCGAGTTGAAAAATGGAGCTCAGGGGCCCTGCAATTCACAAACCTGCAGAGTTTTAAATGATACCTCTCGTCCACAAATATATTAAGGGAAGGCAACGAAGAGGCTTTGAAAGCAAGGCAGAATTGCAGGAAACAGATTTCAGGAGGTAGATTCGAATCGCCTTGAAAGCACATGAAAAGCGGCAAAACGTGGACAATGATGCCCTTGGCCAAAAAGGGCGTATGCGTTTTTTCCTGAATATATTCAGGAAAAAACACATACGCCCTTTTTGGCCAACCAAGCAACCTGGAAAGGCCAATCAGCGCTCCAAAGAAGTCTCGCTTCCCAGCGGGCAAAAGGGCCATGCGGAAAAAAGTGTCCAAACCAGAAATGCAGGACCGGCCATGGAGAAATGGGAGCCTTGCTACGCTGATGGGTGGGATGTAAATTGCCAACAGCCACTCTGGAGAAGTGTACGGTGTGTTCTGAAACATCTAAAAAACACAGCTTGGAGAGCATAGGGCACTTCCACTCATGGGCGTATAAATTGGGAAAACTAAAAATCAGCAAGACACAGGCACCCCAAAGTTTAGGGCTGCTCTGTTGACAAGAACCCCCACTTCATTACACCTTAAATATCCTAGGAAAGAGAAAAATGGATAAAGAAGTTGTGGTCCTCATGTACAATGGAATATCACTCAGCCATGAAATCAACGTCATAAGGCTAGTAGCAGCACGATGAGTGGATTTAGGTACGACGATTCTAAGTGAAATAAGTCACACAGAAAAAGACACTTATCATAAGATATCACTTATAGAGGGAATGTAAAAACCGCTACACTTGAACTGAATTGCAAAACAGAACAGAGTCACACGTTTAGAAAACACACTATGGCTGCTGAACGGGAAAGGTGAGGTGGGGTGATGCATAAAACAAGGGTTTCAAATTAGCTCAGATACCGTACCATAAACCCAATATGTAATAGACAAGACCTATTCCTTGCTCAGTGAACTGGACTCAAAACCCCCTATTCACCGCACAAGAATATATCTGACTAATAAGAATCTTCAAACTTATGTATTGATATCTCTCTGTAAGTGAGTCAAGGGGGTGTAAAGCAGCATAAACACAGCCGTGAAAAGCAGCTAAACCCCATTATAAAAATAAATTACTTTTAAAAACCAGTGAAACAAAGACAGTGAAAGAGAGAGAAATTCTTCCAAAATTCGTTCAGGGGCTGTGATGCAACCTGGATTGACCATATCTAGACCCACAGCTGATTGAGACATAAGGGTGGACACTCTTGGGGCTGAGAGGTTCGGTGAGGTTGGGTGAGCCAACGCAGACCCTTTCAAGTAATACTGCATGGTACCCATCCCATGGGTCCCAAATCTCCAGGTTCAAGGGCATCTTCCTACATCGAAAACATGCATGAGAAACCCAGAAGATGGTACACCGTGTGATCGGGAAAGGTTTCTGAAACGCACCTCATTTCTCATCTCCTTTGCTCGGGTTCGCCATTCCAGCTGATTTACTAGCCATCTCCTTCCTTGGAGAATCAGCACCTTTAACCTCCTGTTCCGTACAGGTTGCAATTTGTTCAGAGGATGAAGGGGAAGAGGGGGAATCAATGAGAGACTAGCTCTAGGTGTTGGGACAGGCACGGGTCACTCTATTTACCCATCAGGAAGAAGAATTAAGCACAAGCTCAGTTGCCCCCCAGAACCAGAAGAGGGCCTGAAGCAATCCTGCGCTCTTGCGGCCAGCTCCCAAAAAAGCGATTTGAAAAATGGAGCTCAGGGGCCCTGCAATTCACAAACCTGCAGAGTTTTAAAAGATACCTCTCGTCCACAAATATATTAAGGGAAGGCAACGAAGAGGCTTTGAAAGCAAGGCAGAATTGCAGGAAACAGATTTCAGGAGGTAGATTCGAATCGCCTTGAAAGCACATGAAAAGCGGCAAAACGTGGACAATGATGCCCTTGGCCAAAAAGGGCGTATGCGTTTTTTCCTGAATATATTCAGGAAAAAACGCATACGCCCTTTTTGGCCAACCAAGCAACCTGGAAAGGCCAATCAGCGCTCCAAAGAAGTCTCGCTTCCCAGCGGGCAAAAGGTCCATGCAGAAAAAAGTGTCCAAACCAGAAATGCAGGACCGGCCATGGAGAAATGGGAGCCTTGCTACGCTGATGGGTGGGATGTAAATTGCCAATAGCCACTCTGGAGAAGTGTACGGTGTGTTCTGAAACATCTAAACAACACAGCTTGGAGAGCATAGGGCACTTCCACTCATGGGCGTATAAATTGGGAAAACTAAAAATCAGCAAGACACAGGCACCCCAAAGTTTAGGGCTGCTCTGTTGACAAGAACCCCCACTTCATTACACCTTAAATATCCTAGGAAAGAGAAAAATGGATAAAGAAGTTGTGGTCCTCATGTACAATGGAATATCACTCAGCCATGAAATCAACATCATAAGGCTAGTAGCAGCACGATGAGTGGATTTAGGTACGACGATTCTAAGTGAAATAAGTCACACAGAAAAAGACACTTATCCTAAGATATCACTTATAGAGGGAATGTAAAAACCGCTACACTTGAACTGAATTGCAAAACAGAACAGAGTCACACGTTTAGGAAACACACTATGGCTGCTGAACGGGAAAGGTGAGGTGGGGTGATGCATAAAACAAGGGTTTCAAATTAGCTCAGATACCGTTCCATAAACCCAATATGTAATAGACAAGACCTATTCCTTGCTCAGTGAACTGGACTCAACACCCCCTATTCACCGGACAAGAATATATCTGACTAGTAAGAATCTTCAAACCTATGTATTGATATCTCTCTGTAAGTGAGTCAAGGGGGTGTAAAGCGGCATAAACACAGCCGTGAAAAGCAGCTAAACCCCATTATAAAAATAAATTACTTTTAAAAACCAGTGAAACAAACACAGTGAAAGAGAGAGAAATTCTTCCAAAATTCGTTCAGGGGCTGTGATGCAACCTGGATTGACCATATCTAGACCCACAGCTGATTGAGACATAAGGGTGGACACTCTTGGGGCTGAGAGGTTCGGTGAGGTTGGGTGAGCCAACGCAGACCCTTTCAAGTAATACTGCATGGTACCCATCCCATGGGTCCCAAATCTCCAGGTTCAAGGGCATCTTCCTACATCGAAAACATGCATGAGAAACCCAGAAGATGGTACACCGTGTGATCGGGAAAGGTTTCTGAAACGCACCTCATTTCTCATCTCCTTTGCTCGGGTTCGCCATTCCAGCCGATTTACTAGCCATCTCCTTCCTTGGAGAATCAGCACCTTTAACCTCCTGTTCCGTACAGGTTGCAATTTGTTCTGAGGATGAAGGGGAAGAGGGGGAACCAATGAGAGACTAGCTCTAGGTGTTGGGACAGGCACGGGTCACTCTATTTTCCCATCAGGAAGAAGAATTAAGCACAAGCTCAGCCTGCCCCCCAGAACCAGAAGAGGGCCTGAAGCAATCCTGCGCTTTTGCGGCCAGCTCCCAAAAAAGCGAGTTGAAAAATGGAGCTCAGGGGCCCTGCAATTCACAAACCTGCAGAGTTTTAAATGATACCTCTCGTCCACAAATATATTAAGGGAAGGCAACGAAGAGGCTTTGAAAGCAAGGCAGAATTGCAGGAAACAGATTTCAGGAGGTAGATTCGAATCGCCTTGAAAGCACATGAAAAGCGGCAAAACGTGGACAATGATGCCCTTGGCCAAAAAGGGCGTATGCGTTTTTTCCTGAATATATTCAGGAAAAAACGCATACGCCCTTTTTGGCCAACCAAGCAACCTGGAAAGGCCAATCAGCGCTCCAAAGAAGTCTCGCTTCCCAGCGGGCAAAAGGTCCATGCAGAAAAAAGTGTCCAAACCAGAAATGCAGGACCGGCCATGGAGAAATGGGAGCCTTGCTACGCTGATGGGTGGGATGTAAATTGCCAATAGCCACTCTGGAGAAGTGTACGGTGTGTTCTGAAACATCTAAACAACACAGCTTGGAGAGCATAGGGCACTTCCACTCATGGGCGTATAAATTGGGAAAACTAAAAATCAGCAAGACACAGGCACCCCAAAGTTTAGGGCTGCTCTGTTGACAAGAACCCCCACTTCATTACACCTTAAATATCCTAGGAAAGAGAAAAATGGATAAAGAAGTTGTGGTCCTCATGTACAATGGAATATCACTCAGCCATGAAATCAACATCATAAGGCTAGTAGCAGCACGATGAGTGGATTTAGGTATGACGATTCTAAGTGAAATAAGTCACACAGAAAAAGACACTTATCCTAAGATATCACTTATAGAGGGAATGTAAAAACCGCTACACTTGAACTGAATTGCAAAACAGAACAGAGTCACACGTTTAGGAAACACACTATGGCTGCTGAACGGGAAAGGTGAGGTGGCGTGATGCATAAAACTAGGGTTTCAAATTAGCTCAGATACCGTTCCATAAACCCAATATGTAATAGACAAGACCTATTCCTTGCTCAGTGAACTGGACTCAACACCCCCTATTCACCGGACAAGAATATATCTGACTAGTAAGAATCTTCAAACCTATGTATTGATATCTCTCTGTAAGTGAGTCAAGGGGGTGTAAAGCGGCATAAACACAGCCGTGAAAAGCAGCTAAACCCCATTATAAAAATAAATTACTTTTAAAAACCAGTGAAACAAACACAGTGAAAGAGAGAGAAATTCTTCCAAAATTCGTTCAGGGGCTGTGATGCAACCTGGATTGACCATATCTAGACCCACAGCTGATTGAGACATAAGGGTGGACACTCTTGGGGCTGAGAGGTTCGGTGAGGTTGGGTGAGCCAACGCAGACCCTTTCAAGTAATACTGCATGGTACCCATCCCATGGGTCCCAAATCTCCAGGTTCAAGGGCATCTTCCTACATCGAAAACATGCATGAGAAACCCAGAACATGGTACACCGTGTGATCGGGAAAGGTTTCTGAAACGCACCTCATTTCTCATCTCCTTTGCTCGGGTTCGCCATTCCAGCCGATTTACTAGCCATCTCCTTCCTTGGAGAATCAGCACCTTTAACCTCCTGTTCCGTACAGGTTGCAATTTGTTCTGAGGATGAAGGGGAAGAGGGGGAACCAATGAGAGACTAGCTCTAGGTGTTGGGACAGGCACGGGTCACTCTATTTTCCCATCAGGAAGAAGAATTAAGCACAAGCTCAGCCTGCCCCCCAGAACCAGAAGAGGGCCTGAAGCAATCCTGCGCTTTTGCGGCCAGCTCCCAAAAAAGCGAGTTGAAAAATGGAGCTCAGGGGCCCTGCAATTCACAAACATGCAGAGTTTTAAATGATACCTCTCGTCCACAAATATATTAAGGGAAGGCAACGCAGAGGCTTTGAAAGCAAGGCAGAATTGCAGGAAACAGATTTCAGGAGGTAGATTCGAATCGCCTTGAAAGCACATGAAAAGCGGCAAAACGTGGACAATGATGCCCTTGGCCAAAAAGGGCGTATGCGTTTTTTCCTGAATATATTCAGGAAAAAACGCATACGCCCTTTTTGGCCAACCAAGCAACCTGGAAAGGCCAATCAGCGCTCCAAAGAAGTCTCGCTTCCCAGCGGGCAAAAGGGCCATGCGGAAAAAAGTGTCCAAACCAGAAATGCAGGACTGGCCATGGAGAAATGGGAGCCTTGCTACGCTGATGGGTGGGATGTAAATTGCCAACAGCCACTCTGGAGAAGTGTACGGTGTGTTCTGAAACATCTAAAAAACACAGCTTGGAGAGCATAGGGCACTGCTCAGTGAACTGGACTCAACACCCCCTATTCACCGCACAAGAATATATCTGACTAGTAAGAATCTTCAAACCTATGTATTGGTATCTCTCTGTAAGTGAGTCAAGGGGGTGTAAAGCGGCATAAACACAGCCGTGAAAAGCAGCTAAACCCCATTATAAAAATAAATTACTTTTAAAAACCAGTGAAACAAAGACAGTGAAAGAAAGAGAAATTCTTACAAAATTCGTTCAGGGGCTGTGATGCAACCTGGATTGACCATATCTAGACCCACAGCTGATTGAGACATAAGGGTGGACACTCTTGTGGCTGAGAGGTTTGGTGAGGTTGGGTGAGCCAACGCAGACCCTTTCAAGGAATACTGCATGGTACCCATCCCATGGGTCCCAAATCTCCAGGTTCAAGGGCATCTTCCTACATCGAAAACAGGCATGAGAAACCCAGAAGATGGTACACCGTGTGATCGGGAAAGGTTTCTGAAACGCACCTCATTTCTCATCTCCTTTGCTCGGGTTCGCCATTCCAGCCGATTTACTAGCCATCTCCCTCCTTGGAGAATCAGCACCTTTAACCTCCTGTTCCGTACAGGTTGCAATTTGTCCTGAGGATGAAGGGGAAGAGGGGGAACCAATGAGAGACTAGCTCTAGGTGTTGGGACAGGCACGGGTCACTCTATTTACCCATCAGGAAGAAGAATTAAGCACAAGCTCAGTTGCCCCCCAGAACCAGAAGAGGTCCTGAAGCAATCCTGCGCTCTTGCGGCCAGCTCCCAAAAAAGCGAGTTGAAAAATGGAGCTCAGGGGCCCTGCAATTCACAAACCTGCAGAGTTTTAAATGATACCTCTCGTCCACAAATATATTAAGGGAAGGCAACGAAGAGGCTTTGAAAGCAAGGCAGAATTGCAGGAAACAGATTTCAGGAGGTAGATTCGAATCGCCTTGAAAGCACATGAAAAGCGGCAAAACGTGGACAATGATGCCCTTGGCCAAAAAGGGCGTATGCGTTTTTTCCTGAATATATTCAGGAAAAAACGCATACGCCCTTTTTGGCCAACCAAGCAACCTGGAAAGGCAAATCAGCGCTCCAAAGAAGTCTCGCTTCCACAGCGGGCAAAAGGGCCATGCGGAAAACAGTGTCCAAACCAGAAATGCAGGACCGGCCATGGAGAAATGGGAGCCTTGCTACGCTGATGGGTGGGATGTAAATTGCCAACAGCCACTCTGGAGAAGTGTACGGTGTGTTCTGAAACATCTAAACAACACAGCTTGGAGAGCATAGGGCACTTCCACTCATGGGCGTATAAATTGGGAAAACTAAAAATCAGCAAGACACAGGCACCCCAAAGTTTAGGGCTGCTCTGTTGACAAGAACCCCCACTTCATTACACCTTAAATATCCTAGGAAAGAGAAAAATGGATAAAGAAGTTGTGGTCCTCATGTACAATGGAATATCACTCAGCCATGAAATCAACGTCATAAGGCTAGTAGCAGCACGATGAGTGGATTTAGGTACGACGATTCTAAGTGAAATAAGTCACACAGAAAAAGACACTTATCCTAAGATATCACTTATAGAGGGAATGTAAAAACCCCTACACTTGCACTGAATTGCAAAACAGAACAGAGTCACACGTTTAGGAAACACACTATGGCTGCTGAACGGGAAAGGTGAGGTGGGGTGATGCATAAAACAAGGGTTTCAAATTAGCTCAGATACCGTTCCATAAACCCAATATGTAAGAGACAAGACCTATTCCTTTTTCAGTGAACTGGACTCAACACCCCCTATTCACCGCACAAGAATATATCTGACTAGTAAGAATCTTCAAACCTATGTACTGATATCTCTCTGTAAGTGAGTCAAGGGGGTGTAAAGCGGCATAAACACAGCCGTGAAAAGCAGCTAAACCCCATTATAAAAATAAATTACTTTTAAAAACCAGTGAAACAAAGACAGTGAAAGAGAGAGAAATTCTTCCAAAATTCGATCAGGGGCTGTGATGCAACCTGGATTGACCATATCTAGACCCACAGCTGATTGAGACATAAGGGTGGACACTCTTGTGGCTGAGAGGTTTGGTGAGGTTGGGTGAGCCAACGCAGACCCTTTCAAGGAATACTGCATGGTACCCATCCCATGGGTCCCAAATCTCCAGGTTCAAGGGCATCTTCCTACATCGAAAACATGCATGAGAAACACAGAAGATGGTACACCGTGTGATCGGGAAAGGTTTCTGAAACGCACCTCATTTCTCATCTCCTTTGCTCGGGTTCGCCATTCCAGCCGATTTACTAGCCATCTCCCTCCTTGGAGAATCAGCACCTTTAACCTCCTGTTCCGTACAGGTTGCAATTTGTCCTGAGGATGAAGGGGAAGAGGGGGAACCAATGAGAGACTAGCTCTAGGTGTTGGGACAGGCACGGGTCACTCCATTTTCCCATCAGGAAGAAGAATTAAGCACAAGCTCAGCCTGCCCCCCAGAACCAGAAGAGGGCCTGAAGCAATCCTGCGCTTTTGCGGCCAGCTCCCAAAAAAGCGAGTTGAAAAATGGAGCTCAGGGGCCCTGCAATTCACAAACCTGCAGAGTTTTAAATGATACCTCTCGTCCACAAATATATTAAGGGAAGGCAACGAAGCGGCTTTGAAAGCAAGGCAGAATTGCAGGAAACAGATTTCAGGAGGTAGATTCGAATCGCCTTGAAAGCACATGAAAAGCGGCAAAACGTGGACAATGATGCCCTTGGCCAAAAAGGGCGTATGCGTTTTTTCCTGAATATATTCAGGAAAAAACGCATACGCCCTTTTTGGCCAACCAAGCAACCTGGAAAGGCCAATCAGCGCTCCAAAGAAGTCTCGCTTCCCAGCGGGCAAAAGGGCCATGCGGAAAAAAGTGTCCAAACCAGAAATGCAGGACCGGCCATGGAGAAATGGGAGCCTTGCTACGCTGATGGGTGGGATGTAAATTGCCAACAGCCACTCTGGAGAAGTGTACGGTGTGTTATGAAACATCTAAAAAACACAGCTTGGAGAGCATAGGGCACTTCCACTCATGGGCGTATAAATTGGGAAAACTAAAAATCAGCAAGACACAGGCACCCCAAAGTTTAGGGCTGCTCTGTTGACAAGAACCCCCACTTCATTACACCTTAAATATCCTAGGAAAGAGAAAAATGGATAAAGAAGTTGTGGTCCTCATGTACAATGGAATATCACTCAGCCATGAAATCAACGTCATAAGTCTAGTAGCAGCACGATGAGTGGATTTAGGTACGACGATTCTAAGTGAAATAAGTCACACAGAAAAAGACACTTATCCTAAGATATCACGTATAGAGGGAATGTAAAAACCGCTACACTTGAACTGAATTGCAAAACAGAACAGAGTCACACGTTTAGGAAACACACTGTGGCTGCTGAACGGGAAAGGTGAGGTGGGGTGATGCATAAAACAAGGGTTTCAAATTAGCTCCGATACCGTTCCATAAACCCAATATGTAATAGACAAGACCTATTCCTTGCTCAGTGAACTGGACTCAACACCCCCTATTCACCGCACAAGAATATATCTGACTAGTAAGAATCTTCAAACCTATGTATTGATATCTCTCTGTAAGTGAGTCAAGGGGGTGTAAAGCGGCATAAACACAGCCGTGAAAAGCAGCTAAACCCCATTATAAAAATAAATTACTTTTAAAAACCAGTGAAACAAAGACAGTGAAAGAAAGAGAGATTCTTACAAAATTCGTTCAGGGGCTGTGATGCAACCTGGATTGACCATATCTAGACCCACAGCTGATTGAGACATAAGGGTGGACACTCTTGTGGCTGAGAGGTTTGGTGAGGTTGGGTGAGCCAACGCAGACCCTTTCAAGGAATACTGAATGGTACCCATCCCATGGGTCCCAAATCTCCAGGTTCAAGGGCATCTTCCTACATCGAAAACAGGCATGAGAAACCCAGAAGATGGTACACCGTGTGATCGGGAAAGGTTTCTGAAACGCACCTCATTTCTCATCTCCTTTGCTCGGGTTCGCCATTCCAGCCGATTTACTAGCCATCTCCCTCCTTGGAGAATCAGCACCTTTAACCTCCTGTTCCGTACAGGTTGCAATTTGTCCTGAGGATGAAGGGGAAGAGGGGGAACCAATGAGAGACTAGCTCTAGGTGTTGGGACAGGCACGGGTCACTCTATTTACCCATCAGGAAGAAGAATTAAGCACAAGCTCAGTTGCCCCCCAGAACCAGAAGAGGGCCTGAAGCAATCCTGCGCTCTTGCGGCCAGCTCCCAAAAAAGCGAGTTGAAAAATGGAGCTCAGGGGCCCTGCAATTCACAAACCTGCAGAGTTTTAAATGATACCTCTCGTCCACAAATATATTAAGGGAAGGCAACGAAGAGGCTTTGAAAGCAAGGCAGAATTGCAGGAAACAGATTTCAGGAGGTAGATTCGAATCGCCTTGAAAGCACATGAAAAGCGGCAAAACGTGGACAATGATGCCCTTGGCCAAAAAGGGCGTATGCGTTTTTTCCTGAATATATTCAGGAAAAAACGCATACGCCCTTGTTGGCCAACCAAGCAACCTGGAAAGGCAAATCAGCGCTCCAAAGAAGTCTCGCTTCCACAGCGGGCAAAAGGGCCATGCGGAAAACAGTGTCCAAACCAGAAATGCAGGACCGGCCATGGAGAAATGGGAGCCTTGCTACGATGATGGGTGGGATGTAAATTGCCAACAGCCACTCTGGAGAAGTGTACGGTGTGTTCTGAAACATCTAAACAACACAGCTTGGAGAGCATAGGGCACTTCCACTCATGGGCGTATAAATTGGGAAAACTAAAAATCAGCAAGACACAGGCACCCCAAAGTTTAGGGCTGCTCTGTTGACAAGAACCCCCACTTCATTACACCTTAAATATCCTAGGAAAGAGAAAAATCGATAAAGAAGTTGTGGTCCTCATGTACAATGGAATATCACTCAGCCATGAAATCAACGTCATAAGGCTAGTAGCAGCACGATGAGTGGATTTAGGTACGACGATTCTAAGTGAAATAAGTCACACAGAAAAAGACACTTATCCTAAGATATCACTTATAGAGGGAATGTAAAAACCCCTACACTTGCACTGAATTGCAAAACAGAACAGAGTCACACGTTTAGGAAACACACTATGGCTGCTGAACGGGAAAGGTGAGGTGGGGTGATGCATAAAACAAGGGTTTCAAATTAGCTCAGATACCGTTCCATAAACCCAATATGTAAGAGACAAGACCTATTCCTTTTTCAGTGAACTGGACTCAACACCCCCTATTCACCGCACAAGAATATATCTGACTAGTAAGAATCTTCAAACCTATGTATTGATATCTCTCTGTAAGTGAGTCAAGGGGGTGTAAAGCGGCATAAACACAGCCGTGAAAAGCAGCTAAACCCCATTATAAAAATAAATTACTTTTAAAAACCAGTGAAACAAAGACAGTGAAAGAGAGAGAAATTCTTACAAAATTCGTTCAGGGGCTGTGATGCAACCTGGATTGACCATATCTAGACCCACAGCTGATTGAGACATAAGGGTGGACACTCTTGGGGCTGAGAGGTTTGGTGAGGTTGGGTGAGCCAACGCAGACCCTTTCAAGGAATACTGAATGTTACCCATCCCATGGGTCCCAAATCTCCAGGTTCAAGGGCATCTTCCTACATCGAAAACAGGCATGAGAAACCCAGAAGATGGTACACCGTGTGATCGGGAAAGGTTTCTGAAACGCACCTCATTTCTCATCTCCTTTGCTCGGGTTCGCCATTCCAGCCGATTTACTAGCCATCTCCCTCCTTGGAGAATCAGCACCTTTAACCTCCTGTTCCGTACAGGTTGCAATTTGTCCTGAGGATGAAGGGGAAGAGGGGGAACCAATGAGAGACTAGCTCTAGGTTTTGGGACAGGCACGGGTCACTCTATTTACCCATCAGGAAGAAGAATTAAGCACAAGCTCAGTTGCCCCCCAGAACCAGAAGAGGGCCTGAAGCAATCCTGCGCTCTTGCGGCCAGCTCCCAAAAAAGCGAGATGAAAAATGGAGCTCAGGGGCCCTGCAATTCACAAACCTGCAGAGTTTTAAATGATACCTCTCGTCCACAAATATATTAAGGGAAGGCAACGAAGAGGCTTTGAAAGCAAGGCAGAATTGCAGTAAACAGATTTCAGGAGGTAGATTCGAATCGCCTTGAAAGCACATGAAAAGCGGCAAAACGTGGACAATGATGCCCTTGGCCAAAAAGGGCGTATGCGTTTTTTCCTGAATATATTCAGGAAAAAACGCATACGCCCTTTTTGGCCAACCAAGCAACCTGGAAAGGCAAATCAGTGCTCCAAAGAAGTCTCGCTTCCACAGCGGGCAAAAGGGCCATGCGGAAAAAAGTGTCCAAACCAGAAATGCAGGACCGGCCATGGAGAAATGGGAGCCTTGCTACGCTGATGGGTGGGATGTAAATTGCCAACAGCCACTCTGGAGAAGTGTACGGTGTGTTCTGAAACATCTAAACAACACAGCTTGGAGAGCATAGGGCACTTCCACTCATGGGCGTATAAATTGGGAAAACTAAAAATCAGCAAGACACAGGTACCCCAAAGTTTAGGGCTGCTCTGTTGACAAGAACCCCCACTTCATTACACCTTAAATATCCTAGGAAAGAGAAAAATGGATAAAGAAGTTGTGGTCCTCATGTACAATGGAATATCACTCAGCCATGAAATCAACGTCATAAGGCTAGTAGCAGCACGATGAGTGGATTTAGGTACGACGATTCTAAGTGAAATAAGTCACACAGAAAAAGACACTTATCCTAAGATATCACTTATAGAGGGAATGTAAAAACCCCTACACTTGCACTGAATTGCAAAACAGAACAGAGTCACACGTTTAGGAAACACACTATGGCTGCTGAACGGGAAAGGTGAGGTGGGGTGATGCATAAAACAAGGGTTTCAAATTAGCTCAGATACCGTTCCATAAACCCAATATGTAATAGAAAAGACCTATTCCTTGCTCAGTGAACTGGACTCAACACCCCCTATTCACCGCACAAGAATATATCTGACTAGTAAGAATCTTCAAACCTATGTATTGATATCTCTCTGTAAGTGAGTCAAGGGGGTGTAAAGCGGCATAAACACAGCCGTGAAAAGCAGCTAAACCCCATTATAAAAATAAATTACTTTTAAAAACCAGTGAAACAAAGACAGTGAAAGAGAGAGAAATTCTTCCAAAATTCGTTCAGGGGCTGTGATGCAACCTGGATTGACCATATCTAGACCCACAGCTGATTGAGACATAAGGGTGGACACTCTTGTGGCTGAGAGGTTTGGTGAGGTTGGGTGAGCCAACGCAGACCCTTTCAAGGAATACTGCATGGTACCCAACCCATGGGTCCCAAATCTCCAGGTTCAAGGGCATCTTCCTACATCGAAAACAGGCATGAGAAACCCAGAAGATGGTACACCGTGTGATCGGGAAAGGTTTCTGAAACGCACCTCATTTCTCATCTCCTTTGCTCGGGTTCGCCATTCCAGCCGATTTACTAGCCATCTCCCTCCTTGGAGAATCAGCACCTTTAACCTCCTGTTCCGTACAGGTTGCAATTTGTCCTGAGGATGAAGGGGAAGAGGGGGAACCAATGAGAGACTAGCTCTAGGTGTTGGGACAGGCACGGGTCACTCTATTTTCCCATCAGGAAGAAGAATTAAGCACAAGCTCAGCCTGCCCCCCAGAACCAGAAGAGGGCCTGAAGCAATCCTGCGCTTTTGCGGCCAGCTCCCAAAAAAGCGAGTTGAAAAATGGAGCTCAGGGGCCCTGCAATTCACAAACCTGCAGAGTTTTAAATGATACCTCTCGTCCACAAATATATTAAGGGAAGGCAACGAAGAGGCTTTGAAAGCAAGGCAGAATTGCAGGAAACAGATTTCAGGAGGAAGATTCGAATCGCCTTGAAAGCACATGAAAAGCGGCAAAACGTGGACAATGATGCCCTTGGCCAAAAAGGGCGTATGCGTTTTTTCCTAAATATATTCAGGAAAAAACGCATACGCCCTTTTTGGCCAACCAAGCAACCTGGAAAGGCCAATCAGCGCTCCAAAGAAGTCTCGCTTCCCAGCGGGCAAAAGGGCCATGCGGAAAAAAGTGTCCAAACCAGAAATGCAGGACCGGCCATGGAGAAATGGGAGCCTTGCTACGCTGATGGGTGGGATGTAAATTGCCAACAGCCACTCTGGAGAAGTGTACGGTGTGTTCTGAAACATCTAAACAACACAGCTTGGAGAGCATAGGGCACTTCCACTCATGGGCGTATAAATTGGGAAAACTAAAAATCAGCAAGACACAGGCACCCCAAAGTTTAGGGCTGCTCTGTTGACAAGAACCCCCACTTCATTACACCTTAAATATCCTAGGAAAGAGAAAAATGGATAAAGAAGTTGTGGTCCTCATGTACAATGGAATATCACTCAGCCATGAAATCAACGTCATAAGGCTAGTAGCAGCACGATGAGTGGATTTAGGTACGACGATTCTAAGTGAAATAAGTCACACAGAAAAAGACACTTATCCTAAGATATCACTTCTAGAGGGAATGTAAAAACCGCTACACTTGAACTGAATTGCAAAACAGAACAGAGTCACACGTTTAGGAAACACACTATGGCTGCTGAACGGGAAAGGTGAGGTGGGGTGATGCATAAAACAAGGGTTTCAAATTAGCTCAGATACCATTCCATAAACCCAATATGTAATAGACAAGACCTATTCCTTGCTCAGTGAACTGGACTCAACACCCCCTATTCACCGCACAAGAATATATCTGACTAGTAAGAATCTTCAAACCTAGGTATTGATATCTCTCTGTAAGTGAGTCAAGGGGGTGTAAAGCGGCATAGACACAGCCGTGAAAAGCAGGTAACCCCATTATAAAAATAAATTACTTTTAAAAACCCGTGAAACAAAGACAGTGAAAGAAAGAGAAATTCTTACAAAATTCGTTCAGGGGCTGTGATGCAACCTGGATTGACCATATCTAGACCCACAGCTGATTGAGACATAAGGGTGGACACTCTTGGGGCTGAGAGGTTCGGTGAGGTTGGGTGAGCCAACGCAGACCCTTTCAAGTAATACTGCATGGTACCCATCCCATGGGTCCCAAATCTCCAGGTTCAAGGGCATCTTCCTACATCGAAAACATGCATGAGAAACCCAGAAGATGGTACACCGTGTGATCGGGAAAGGTTTCTGAAACGCACCTCATTTCTCATCTCCTTTGCTCGGGTTCGCCATTCCAGCCGATTTACTAGCCATCTCCCTCCTTGGAGAATCAGCACCTTTAACCTCCTGTTCCGTACAGGTTGCAATTTGTCCTGAGGATGAAGGGGAAGAGGGCGAACAAATGAGAGACTAGCTCTAGGTGTTGGGACAGGCACAGGTCACTCTATTTTCCCATCAGGAAGAAGAATTAAGCACAAGCTCAGCCTGCCCCCCAGAACCAGAAGAGGGCCTGAAGCAATCCTGCGCTTTTGCGGCCAGCTCCCAAAAAAGCGAGTTGAAAAATGGAGCTCAGGGGCCCTGCAATTCACAAACCTGCAGAGTTTTAAATGATACCTCTCGTCCACAAATATATTAAGGGAAGGCAACGAAGAGGCTTTGAAAGCAAGGCAGAATTGCAGGAAACAGATTTCAGGAGGTAGATTCGAATCGCCTTGAAAGCACATGAAAAGCGGCAAAACGTGGACAATGATGCCCTTGGCCAAAAAGGGCGTATGCGTTTTTTCCTGAATATACTCAGGAAAAAACGCATACGCCCTTTTTGGCCAACCAAGCAACCTGGAAAGGCAAATCAGCGCTCCAAAGAAGTCTCGCTTCCCAGCGGGCAAAAGGGCCATGCGGAAAAAAGTGTCCAAACCAGAAACGCAGGACCGGCCATGGAGAAATGGGAGCCTTGCTACGCTGATGGGTGGGATTTAAATTGCCAACAGCCACTCTGGAGAAGTGTACGGTGTGTTCTGAAACATCTAAAAAACACAGCTTGGAGAGCATAGGGCACTTCCACTCATGGGCGTATAAATTGGGAAAACTAAAAATCAGCAAGACACAGGCACCCCAAAGTTTAGGGCTGCTCTGTTGACAAGAACCCCCACTTCATTACACCTTAAATATCCTTGGAAAGAGAAAAGTGGATAAAGAAGTTGGGGTCCTCATTTACAATGGAATATCACTCAGCCATGAAATCAACGTCATAAGGCTAGTAGCAGCACGATGAGTGGATTTAGGTACGACGATTCTAAGTGAAATAAGTCACACAGAAAAAGACACTTATCATAAGATATCACTTATAGAGGGAATGTAAAAACCGCTACACTTGAACTGAATTGCAAAACAGAACAGAATCACACGTTTAGGAAACACTCTATGGCTGCTGAACGGGAAAGGTGAGGTGGGGTGATGCATAAAACAAGGGTTTCAAATTAGCTCAGATACCGTTCCATAAACCCAATATGTAAGAGACAAGACCTATTCCTTTTTCAGTGAACTGGACTCAACACCCCCTATTCACCGCACAAGAATATATCTGACTAGTAAGAATCTTCAAACCTATGTATTGATATCTCTCTGTAAGTGAGTCAAGGGGGTGTAAAGCGGCATAAACACAGCCGTGAAAAGCAGCTAAACCCCATTATAAAAATAAATTACTTTTAAAAACCAGTGAAACAAAGACAGTGAAAGAGAGAGAAATTCTTACAAAATTCGTTCAGGGGCTGTGATGCAACCTGGATTGACCATATCTAGACCCACAGCTGATTGAGACATAAGGGTGGACACTCTTGGGGCTGAGAGGTTCGGTGAGGTTGGGTGAGCCAACGCAGACCCTTTCAAGTAATACTGCATGGTACCCATCCCATGGGTCCCAAATCTCCAGGTTCAAGGGCATCTTCCTACATCGAAAACAGGCATGAGAAACCCAGAAGATGGTACACCGTGTGATCGGGAAAGGTTTCTGAAACGCACCTCATTTCTCATCTCCTTTGCTCGGGTTCGCCATTCCAGCCGATTTACTAGCCATCTCCCTCCTTGGAGAAGCAGCACCTTTAACCTCCTGTTCCGTACAGGTTGCAATTTGTTCTGAGGATGAAGGGGAAGAGGGGGAACCAATGAGAGACTAGCTCTAGGTGTTGGGACAGGCACGGGTCACTCTATTTTCCCATCAGGAAGAAGAATTAAGCACAAGCTCAGCCTGCCCCCCAGAACCAGAAGAGGGCCTGAAGCAATCCTGCGCTTTTGCGGCCAGCTCCCAAAAAAGCGAGTTGAAAAATGGAGCTCAGGGGCCCTGCAATTCACAAACCTGCAGAGTTTTAAATGATACCTCTCGTCCACAAATATATTAAGGGAAGGCAACGAAGAGGCTTTGAAAGCAAGGCAGAATTGCAGGAAACAGATTTCAGGAGGTAGATTCGAATCGCCTTGAAAGCACATGAAAAGCGGCAAAACGTGGACAATGATGCCCTTGGCCAAAAAGGGCGTATGCGTTTTTTCCTGAATATATTCAGGAAAAAACGCATACGCCCTTTTTGGCCAACCAAGCAACCCTGAAAGGCCAATCAGCGCTCCAAAGAAGTCTCGCTTCCCAGCGGGCAAAAGGGCCATGCGGAAAAAAGTGTCCAAACCAGAAACGCAGGACCGGCCATGGAGAAATGGGAGCCTTGCTACGCTGATGGGTGGGATTTAAATTGCCAACAGCCACTCTGGAGAAGTGTACGGTGTGTTCTGAAACATCTAAAAAACACAGCTTGGAGAGCATAGGGCACTTCCACTCATGGGCGTATAAATTGGGAAAACTAAAAATCAGCAAGACACAGGCACCCCAAAGTTTAGGGCTGCTCTGTTGACAAGAACCCCCACTTCATTACACCTTAAATATCCTTGGAAAGAGAAAAGTGGATAAAGAAGTTGGGGTCCTCATTTACAATGGAATATCACTCAGCCATGAAATCAACGTCATAAGGCTAGTAGCAGCACGATGAGTGGATTTAGGTACGACGATTCTAAGTGAAATAAGTCACACAGAAAAAGACACTTATCATAAGATATCACTTATAGAGGGAATGTAAAAACCGCTACACTTGAACTGAATTGCAAAACAGAACAGAATCACACGTTTAGGAAACACTCTATGGCTGCTGAACGGGAAAGGTGAGGTGGGGTGATGCATAAAACAAGGGTTTCAAATTAGCTCAGATACCGTTCCATAAACCCAATATGTAAGAGACAAGACCTATTCCTTTTTCAGTGAACTGGACTCAACACCCCCTATTCACCGCACAAGAATATATCTGACTAGTAAGAATCTTCAAACCTATGTATTGATATCTCTCTGTAAGTGAGTCAAGGGGGTGTAAAGCGGCATAAACACAGCCGTGAAAAGCAGCTAAACCCCATTATAAAAATAAATTACTTTTCAAAACCCGTGAAACAAAGGCAGTGAAAGAGAGAGAAATTCTTACAAAATTCGTTCAGGGGCTGTGATGCAACCTGGATTGACCATATCTAGACCCACAGCTGATTGAGACATAAGGGTGGACACTCTTGGGGCTGAGAGGTTCGGTGAGGTTGGGTGAGCCAACGCAGACCCTTTCAAGTAATACTGCATGGTACCCATCCCATGGGTCCCAAATCTCCAGGTTCAAGGGCATCTTCCTACATCGAAAACATGCATGAGAAACCCAGAAGATGGTACACCATGTGATCAGGAAAGGTTTCTGAAACGCACCTCATTTCTCATCTCCTTTGCTCGGGTTCGCCATTCCAGCCGATTTACTAGCCATCTCCCTCCTTGGAGAAGCAGCACCTTTAACCTCCTGTTCCGTACAGGTTGCAATTTGTTCTGAGGATGAAGGGGAAGAGGGGGAACCAATGAGAGACTAGCTCTAGGTGTTGGGACAGGCACGGGTCACTCTATTTTCCCATCAGGAAGAAGAATTAAGCACAAGCTCAGCCTGCCCCCCAGAACCAGAAGAGGGCCTGAAGCAATCCTGCGCTTTTGCGGCCAGCTCCCAAAAAAGCGAGTTGAAAAATGGAGCTCAGGGGCACTGCAATTCACAAACCTGCAGAGTTTTAAATGATACCTCTCGTCCACAAATATATTAAGGGAAGGCAACGAAGAGGCTTTGAAAGCAAGGCAGAATTGCAGGAAACAGATTTCAGGAGGTAGATTCGAATCGCCTTGAAAGCACATGAAAAGCGGCAAAACGTGGACAATGATGCCCTTGGCCAAAAAGGGCGTATGCGTTTTTTCCTGAATATATTCAGGAAAAAACGCATACGCCCTTTTTGGCCAACCAAGCAACCCGGAAAGGCAAATCAGCGCTCCAAAGAAGTCTCGCTTCCCAGCGGGCAAAAGGGCCATGCGGAAAAAAGTGTCCAAACCAGAAACGCAGGACCGGCCATGGAGAAATGGGAGCCTTGCTACGCTGATGGGTGGGATGTAAATTGCCAACAGCCACTCTGGAGAAGTGTACGGTGTGTTCTGAAACATCTAAAAAACACAGCTTGGAGAGCATAGGGCACTTCCACTCATGGGCGTATAAATTCGGAAAACTAAAAATCAGCAAGACACAGGCACCCCATAGTTTAGGGCTGCTCTGTTGACAAGAACCCCCACTTCATTACACCTTAAATATCCTAGGAAAGAGAAAAGTGGATAAAGAAGTTGGGGTCCTCATGTACAATGGAATATCACTCAGCCATGAAATCAACGTCATAAGGCTAGTAGCAGCACGATGAGTGGATTTAGGTACGACGATTCTAAGTGAAATAAGTCACACAGAAAAAGACACTTATCATAAGATATCACTTATAGAGGGAATGTAAAAACCGCTACACTTGAACTGAATTGCAAAACAGAACAGAGTCACACGTTTAGGAAACACACTATGGCTGCTGAACGGGAAAGGTGAGGTGGGGTGATGCATAAAACAAGGGTTTCAAATTAGCTCAGATACCGTTCCATAAACCCAATAAGTAATAGACAAGACCTGTTCCTTGCTCAGTGAACTGGACTCAACACCCCCTATTCACCGCACTAGAATATATCTGACTAGTAAGAATCTTCAAACCTATGTATTGATATCTCTCTGTAAGTGAGTCAAGGGGGTGTAAAGCGGCATAAACACAGCCGTGAAAAGCAGCTAAACCCCATTATAAAAATAAATTACTTTTCAAAACCAGTGAAACAAAGACAGTGAAAGAGAGAGAAATTCTTCCAAAATTCGTTCAGGGGCTGTGATGCAACCTGGATTGACCATATCTAGACCCACAGTTGATTGAGACATAAGGGTGGACACTCTTGTGGCTGAGAGTTTCGGTGAGGTTGGGTGAGCCAACGCAGACCCTTTCAAGTAATACTGCATGGTACCCATCCCATGGGTCCCAAATCTCCAGGTTCAAGGGCATCTTCCTACATCGAAAACATGCATGAGAAACCCAGAAGATGGTACACCGTGTGATCGGGAAAGGTTTCTGAAACGCACCTCATTTCTCATCTCCTTTGCTCGGGTTCGCCATTCCAGCCGATTTACTAGCCATCTCCCTCCTTGGAGAAGCAGCACCTTTAACCTCCTGTTCCGTACAGGTTGCAATTTGTTCTGAGGATGAAGGGGAAGAGGGGGAACCAATGAGAGACTAGCTCTAGGTGTTGGGACAGGCACGGGTCACTCTATTTTCCCATCAGGAAGAAGAATTAAGCACAAGCTCAGCCTGCCCCCCAGAACCAGAAGAGGGCCTGAAGCAATCCTGCGCTTTTGCGGCCAGCTCCCAAAAAAGCGAGTTGAAAAATGGAGCTCAGGGGCCCTGCAATTCACAAACCTGCAGAGTTTTAAATGATACCTCTCGTCCACAAATATATTAAGGGAAGGCAACGAAGAGGCTTTGAAAGCAAGGCAGAATTGCAGGAAACAGATTTCAGGAGGTAGATTCGAATCGCCTTGAAAGCACATGAAAAGCGGCAAAACGTGGACAATGATGCCCTTGGCCAAAAAGGGCGTATGCGTTTTTTCCTGAATATATTCAGGAAAAAACGCATACGCCCTTTTTGGCCAACCAAGCAACCTGGAAAGGCCAATCAGCGCTCCAAAGAAGTCTCGCTTCCCAGCGGTCAAAAGGGCCATGCGGAAAAAAGTGTCCAAACCAGAAATGCAGGACCGGCCATGGAGAAATGGGAGCCTTGCTACGCTGATGGGTGGGATGTAAATTGCCAACAGCCACTCTGGAGAAGTGTACGGTGTGTTCTGAAACATCTAAAAAACACAGCTTGGAGAGCATAGGGCACTTCCACTCATGGGCGTATAAATTGGGAAAACTAAAAATCAGCAAGACACAGGCACCCCAAAGTTTAGGGCTGCTCTGTTGACAAGAACCCCCAATTCATTACACTTTAAATATCCTAGGAAAGAGAAAAATGGATAAAGAAGTTGTGGTCCTCATGTACAATGGAATATCACTCAGCCATGAAATCAACGTCATAAGGCTAGTAGCAGCACGATGAGTGGATTTAGGTACGACGATTCTAAGTGAAATAAGTCACACAGAAAAAGACACTTATCCTAAGATATCACTTATAGAGGGAATGTAAAAACCGCTACACTTGAACTGAATTGCAAAACAGAACAGAGTCACACGTTTAGGAAACACACTATGGCTGCTGAACGGGAAAGGTGAGGTGGGGTGATGCATAAAACAAGGGTTTCAAATTAGCTCAGATACCGTTCCATAAACCCAATATGTAATAGACAAGACCTATTCCTTGCTCAGTGAACTGGACTCAACACCCCCTATTCACCGCACAAGAATATATCTGACTAGTAAGAATCTTCAAACCTATGTATTGATATCTCTCTGTAAGTGAGTCAAGGGGGTGTAAAGCGGAATAAACACAGCCGTGAAAAGCAGCTAAACCCCATTATAAAAATAAATTACTTATAAAAACCAGTGAAACAAAGACAGTGAAAGAGAGAGAAATTCTTACAAAATTCGTTCAGGGGCTGTGATGCAACCTGGATTGACCATATCTAGACCCACAGCTGATTGAGACATAAGGGTGGACACTCTTGGAGCTGAGAGGTTCGGTGAGGTTGGGTGAGCCAACGCAGACCCTTTCAAGTAATACTGCATGGTACCCATCCCATGGGTCCCAAATCTCCAGGTTCAAGGGCATCTTCCTACATCGAAAACAGGCATGAGAAACCCAGAAGATGGTACACCGTGTGATCGGGAAAGGTTTCTGAAACGCACCTCATTTCTCATCTCCTTTGCTCGGGTTCGCCATTCCAGCCGATTTACTAGCCATCTCCCTCCTTGGAGAATCAGCACCTTTAACCTCCTGTTCCGTACAGGTTGCAATTTGTCCTGAGGATGAACGGGAAGAGGGGGAACCAATGAGAGACTAGCTCTAGGTGTTGGGACAGGCACGGGTCACTCTATTTTCCCATCAGGAAGAAGAATTAAGCACAAGCTCAGCCTGCCCCGCAGAACCAGAAGAGGGCCTGAAGCAATCCTGCGGTTTTGTGGCCAGCTCCCAAAAAAGCGAGTTGAAAAATGGAGCTCAGGGGCCCTGCAATTCAGAAACCTGCAGAGTTTTAAATGATACCTCTCGTCCACAAATATATTAAGGGAAGGCAACGAAGAGGCTTTGAAAGCAAGGCAGAATTGCAGGAAACAGATTTCAGGAGGTAGATTCGAATCGCCTTGAAAGCACATGAAAAGCGGCAAAACGTGGACAATGATGCCCTTGGCCAAAAAGGGCGTATGCGTTTTTTCCTGAATATATTCAGGAAAAAACACATACGCCCTTTTTGGCCAACCAAGCAACCTGGAAAAGCAAATCAGCACTCCAAAGAAGTCTCGCTTCCCAGCGGGCAAAAGGGCCATGTTGCAAAAAAGTGTCCAAACCAGAAATGCAGGACCGGCCATGGAGAAATGGGAGCCTTGCTACGCTGATGGGTGGGATGTAAATTGCCAACAGCCACTCTGGAGAAGTGTACGGTGTGTTCTGAAACATCTAAAAAACACAGCTTGGAGAGCATAGGGCACTTCCACTCATGGGCGTATAAATTGGGAAAATTAAAAATCAGCAAGACACAGGCACCCCAAAGTTTAGGGCTGCTCTGTTGACAAGAACCCCCACTTCATTACACCTTAAATATCCTAGGAAAGAGAAAAGTGGATTAAGAAGTTGTGGTCCTCATGTACAATGGAATATCACTCAGCCATGAAATCAACGTCATAAGGCTAGTAGCAGCACGATGAGTGGATTTAGGTACGACGATTCTAAGTGAAATAAGTCACACAGAACAAGACACTTATCATAAGATATCACTTATAGAGGGAATGTAAAAACCGCTACACTTGAACTGAATTGCAAAACAGAACAGAGTCACACGTTTAGGAAACACACTATGGCTGCTGAACGGGAAAGGTGAGGTGGGGTGATGCATAAAACAAGGGTTTCAAATTAGCTCAGATACCGTTCCATAAACCCAATATGTAAGAGACAAGACCTATTCCTTTTTCAGTGAACTGGACTCAACACCCCCTATTCACCGCACAAGAATATATCTGACTAGTAAGAATCTTCAAACCTATGTATTGATATCTCTCTGTAAGTGAGTCAAGGGGGTGTAAAGCGGCATAAACACAGCCGTGAAAAGCAGCTAAACCCCATTATAAAAATAAATTACTTTTCAAAACCCGTGAAACACAGGCAGTGAAAGAGAGAGAAATTCTTCCAAAATTCGTTCAGGGGCTGTGATGCAACCTGGATTGACCATATCTAGACCCACAGCTGATTGAGACATAAGGGTGGACACTCTTGGGGCTGAGAGGTTCGGTGAGGTTGGGTGAGCCAACGCAGACCCTTTCAAGTAATACTGCATGGTACCCATTCCATGGGTCCCAAATCTCCAGGTTCAAGGGCATCTTCCTACATCGAAAACAGGCATGAGAAACCCAGAAGATGGTACACCGTGTGATCGGGAAAGGTTTCTGAAACGCACCTCCTTTCTCATCTCCTTTGCTCGGGTTCGCCATTCCAGCCGATTTACTAGCCATCTCCCTCTTTGGAGAATCAGCACCTTTAACCTCCTGTTCCGTACAGGTTGCAATTTTTCCTGAGGATGAAGGGGAAGAGGGCGAACCAATGAGAGACTAGCTCTAGGTGTTGGGACAGGCACAGGTCACTCTATTTTCCCATCAGGAAGAAGAATTAAGCACAAGCTCAGCCTGCCCCCCAGAACCAGAAGAGGGCCTGAAGCAATCCTGCGCTTTTGCGGCCAGCTCCCAAAAAAGCGAGTTGAAAAATGGAGCTCAGGGGCCCTGCAATTCACAAACCTGCAGAGTTTTAAATGATACCTCTCGTCCACAAATATATTAAGGGAAGGCAACGAAGAGGCTTTGAAAGCAAGGCAGAATTGCAGGAAACAGATTTCAGGAGGTAGATTCGAATCGCCTTGAAAGCACATGAAAAGCGGCAAAACGTGGACAATGATGCCCTTGGCCAAAAAGGGCGTATGCGTTTTTTCCTGAATATACTCAGGAAAAAACGCATACGCCCTTTTTGGCCAACCAAGCAACCTGGAAAGGCAAATCAGCTCTCCAAAGAAGTCTCGCTTCCCAGCGGGCAAAAGGGCCATGCGGAAAAAAGTGTCCAAACCAGAAACGCAGGACCGGCCATGGAGAAATGGGAGCCTTGCTACGCTGATGGGTGGGATTTAAATTGCCAACAGCCACTCTGGAGAAGTGTACGGTGTGTTCTGAAACATCTAAAAAACACAGCTTGGAGAGCATAGGGCACTTCCACTCATGGGCGTATAAATTGGGAAAACTAAAAATCAGCAAGACACAGGCACCCCAAAGTTTAGGGCTGCTCTGTTGACAAGAACCCCCACTTCATTACACCTTAAATATCCTAGGAAAGAGAAAAGTGGATAAAGAAGTTGGGGTCCTCATGTACAATGGAATATCACTCAGCCATGAAATCAACGTCATAAGGCTAGTAGCAGCACGATGAGTGGATTTAGGTACGACGATTCTAAGTGAAATAAGTCACACAGAAAAAGACACTTATCATAAGATATCACTTATAGAGGGAATGTAAAAACCGCTACACTTGAACTGAATTGCAAAACAGAACAGAATCACACGTTTAGGAAACACTCTATGGCTGCTGAACGGGAAAGGTGAGGTGGGGTGATGCATAAAGCAAGGGTTTCAAATTAGCTCAGATACCGTTCCATAAACCCAATATGTAAGAGACAAGACCTATTCCTTTTTCAGTGAACTGGACTCAACACCCCCTATTCACCGCACAAGAATATATCTGACTAGTAAGAATCTTCAAACCTATGTATTGATATCTCTCTGTAAGTGAGTCAAGGGGGTGTAAAGCGGCATAAACACAGCCGTGAAAAGCAGCTAAACCCCATTATAAAAATAAATTACTTTTCAAAACCCGTGAAACAAAGGCAGTGAAAGAGAGAGAAATTCTTACAAAATTCGTTCAGGGGCTGTGATGCAACCTGGATTGACCATATCTAGACCCACAGCTGATTGAGACATAAGGGTGGACACTCTTGGGGCTGAGAGGTTCGGTGAGGTTGGGTGAGCCAACGCAGACCCTTTCAAGTAATACTGCATGATACCCATCCCATGGGTCCCAAATCTCCAGGTTCAAGGGCATCTTCCTACATCGAAAACATGCATGAGAAACCCAGAAGATGGTACACCATGTGATCAGGAAAGGTTTCTGAAACGCACCTCATTTCTCATCTCCTTTGCTCGGGTTCGCCATTCCAGCCGATTTACTAGCCATCTCCCTCCTTGGAGAAGCAGCACCTTTAACCTCCTGTTCCGTACAGGTTGCAATTTGTCCTGAGGATGAAGGGGAAGAGGGGGAACCAATGAGAGACTAGCTCTAGGTGTTGGGACAGGCACGGGTCACTCTATTTTCCCATCAGGAAGAAGAATTAAGCACAAGCTCAGCCTGCCCCCCAGAACCAGAAGAGGGCCTGAAGCAATCCTGCGCTTTTGCGGCCAGCTCCCAAAAAAGCGAGTTGAAAAATGGAGCTCAGGGGCCCTGCAATTCACAAACCTGCAGAGTTTTAAATGATACCTCTCGTCCACAAATATATTAAGGGAAGGCAACGAAGAGGCTTTGAAAGCAAGGCAGAATTGCAGGAAACAGATTTCAGGAGGTAGATTCGAATCGCCTTGAAAGCACATGAAAAGCGGCAAAACGTGGACAATGATGCCCTTGGCCAATAAGGGCGTATGCGTTTTTTCCTGAATATATTCAGGAAAAAACGCATACGCCCTTTTTGGCCAACCAAGCAACCCTGAAAGGCAAATCAGCGCTCCAAAGAAGTCTCGCTTCCCAGCGGGCAAAAGGGCCATGCGGAAAAAAGTGTCCAAACCAGAAACGCAGGACCGGCCATGGAGAAATGGGAGCCTTGCTACGCTGATGGGTGGGATGTAAATTGCCAACAGCCACTCTGGAGAAGTGTACGGTGTGTTCTGAAACATCTAAAAAACACAGCTTGGAGAGCATAGGGCACTTCCACTCATGGGCGTATAAATTCGGAAAACTAAAAATCAGCAAGACACAGGCACCCCATAGTTTAGGGCTGCTCTGTTGACAAGAACCCCCACTTCATTACACCTTAAATATCCTAGGAAAGAGAAAAGTGGATAAAGAAGTTGGGGTCCTCATGTACAATGGAATATCACTCAGCCATGAAATCAACGTCATAAGGCTAGTAGCAGCACGATGAGTGGATTTAGGTACGACGATTCTAAGTGAAATAAGTCACACAGAAAAAGACACTTATCCTAAGATATCACTTATAGAGGGAATGTAAAAACCGCTACACTTGAACTGAATTGCAAAACAGAACAGAGTCACACGTTTAGGAAACACACTATGGCTGCTGAACGGGAAAGGTGAGGTGGGGTGATGCATAAAACAAGGGTTTCAAATTAGCTCAGATACCGTTCCATAAACCCAATAAGTAATAGACAAGACCTGTTCCTTGCTCAGTGAACTGGACTCAACACCCCCTATTCACCGCACTAGAATATATCTGACTAGTAAGAATCTTCAAACCTATGTATTGATATCTCTCTGTAAGTGAGTCAAGGGGGTGTAAAGCGGCATAAACACAGCCGTGAAAAGCAGCTAAACCCCATTATAAAAATAAATTACTTTTCAAAACCAGTGAAACAAAGACAGTGAAAGAGAGAGAAATTCTTCCAAAATTCGTTCAGGGGCTGTGATGCAACCTGGATTGACCATATCTAGAGCCACAGCTGATTGAGACATAAGGGTGGACATTCTTGGAGCTGAGAGGTTCGGTGAGGTTGGGTGAGCCAACGCAGACCCTTTCAAGTAATACTGCATGGTACCCATCCCATGGGTCCCAAATCTCCAGGTTCAAGGGCATCTTCCTACATCGAAAACAGGCATGAGAAACCCAGAAGATGGTACACCGTGTGATCGGGAAAGGTTTCTGAAACGCACCTCATTTCTCATCTCCTTTGCTCGGGTTCGCCATTCCAGCCGATTTACTAGCCATCTCCCTCCTTGGAGAATCAGCACCTTTAACCTCCTGTTCCGTACAGGTTGCAATTTGTCCTGAGGATGAACGGGAAGAGGGGGAACCAATGAGAGACTAGCTCTAGGTGTTGGGACAGGCACGGGTCACTCTATTTTCCCATCAGGAAGAAGAATTAAGCACAAGCTCAGCCTGCCCCCCAGAACCAGAAGAGGGCCTGAAGCAATCCTGCGGTTTTGTGGCCAGCTCCCAAAAAAGCGAGTTGAAAAATGGAGCTCAGGGGCCCTGCAATTCAGAAACCTGCAGAGTTTTAAATGATACCTCTCGTCCACAAATATATTAAGGGAAGGCAACGAAGAGGCTTTGAAAGCAAGGCAGAATTGCAGGAAACAGATTTCAGGAGGTAGATTCGAATCGCCTTGAAAGCACATGAAAAGCGGCAAAACGTGGACAATGATGCCCTTGGCCAAAAAGGGCGTATGCGTTTTTTCCTGAATATATTCAGGAAAAAACGCATACGCCCTTTTTGGCCAACCAAGCAACCTGGAAAAGCAAATCAGCACTCCAAAGAAGTCTCGCTTCCCAGCGGGCAAAAGGGCCATGTTGCAAAAAAGTGTCCAAACCAGAAATGCAGGACCGGCCATGGAGAAATGGGAGCCTTGCTACGCTGATGGGTGGGATGTAAATTGCCAACAGCCACTCTGGAGAAGTGTACGGTGTGTTCTGAAACATCTAAAAAACACAGCTTGGAGAGCATAGGGCACTTCCACTCATGGGCGTATAAATTGGGAAAATTAAAAATCAGCAAGACACAGGCACCCCAAAGTTTAGGGCTGCTCTGTTGACAAGAACCCCCACTTCATTACACCTTAAATATCCTAGGAAAGAGAAAAGTGGATTAAGAAGTTGTGGTCCTCATGTACAATGGAATATCACTCAGCCATGAAATCAACGTCATAAGGCTAGTAGCAGCACGATGAGTGGATTTAGGTACGACGATTCTAAGTGAAATAAGTCACACAGAACAAGACACTTATCATAAGATATCACTTATAGAGGGAATGTAAAAACCGCTACACTTGAACTGAATTGCAAAACAGAACAGAGTCACACGTTTAGGAAACACACTATGGCTGCTGAACGGGAAAGGTGAGGTGGGGTGATGCATAAAACAAGGGTTTCAAATTAGCTCAGATACCGTTCCATAAACCCAATATGTAAGAGACAAGACCTATTCCTTTTTCAGTGAACTGGACTCAACACCCCCTATTCACCGCACAAGAATATATCTGACTAGTAAGAATCTTCAAACCTATGTATTGATATCTCTCTGTAAGTGAGTCAAGGGGGTGTAAAGCGGCATAAACACAGCCGTGAAAAGCAGCTAAACCCCATTATAAAAATAAATTACTTTTCAAAACCCGTGAAACACAGGCAGTGAAAGAGAGAGAAATTCTTCCAAAATTCGTTCAGGGGCTGTGATGCAACCTGGATTGACCATATCTAGACCCACAGCTGATTGAGACATAAGGGTGGACACTCTTGGGGCTGAGAGGTTCGGTGAGGTTGGGTGAGCCAACGCAGACCCTTTCAAGTAATACTGCATGGTACCCATCCCATGGGTCCCAAATCTCCAGGTTCAAGGGCATCTTCCTACATCGAAAACAGGCATGAGAAACCCAGAAGATGGTACACCGTGTGATCGGGAAAGGTTTCTGAAACGCACCTCCTTTCTCATCTCCTTTGCTCGGGTTCGCCATTCCAGCCGATTTACTAGCCATCTCCCTCTTTGGAGAATCAGCACCTTTAACCTCCTGTTCCGTACAGGTTGCAATTTTTCCTGAGGATGAAGGGGAAGAGGGCGAACCAATGAGAGACTAGCTCTAGGTGTTGGGACAGGCACAGGTCACTCTATTTTCCCATCAGGAAGAAGAATTAAGCACAAGCTCAGCCTGCCCCCCAGAACCAGAAGAGGGCCTGAAGCAATCCTGCGCTTTTGCGGCCAGCTCCCAAAAAAGCGAGTTGAAAAATGGAGCTCAGGGGCCCTGCAATTCACAAACCTGCAGAGTTTTAAATGATACCTCTCGTCCACAAATATATTAAGGGAAGGCAACGAAGAGGCTTTGAAAGCAAGGCAGAATTGCAGGAAACAGATTTCAGGAGGTAGATTCGAATCGCCTTGAAAGCACATGAAAAGCGGCAAAACGTGGACAATGATGCCCTTGGCCAAAAAGGGCGTATGCGTTTTTTCCTGAATATACTCAGGAAAAAACGCATACGCCCTTTTTGGCCAACCAAGCAACCTGGAAAGGCAAATCAGCGCTCCAAAGAAGTCTCGCTTCCCAGCGGTCAAAAGGGCCATGCGGAAAAAAGTGTCCAAACCAGAAATGCAGGACCGGCCATGGAGAAATGGGAGCCTTGCTACGCTGATGGGTGGGATGTAAATTGCCAACAGCCACTCTGGAGAAGTGTACGGTGTGTTCTGAAACATCTAAAAAACACAGCTTGGAGAGCATAGGGCACTTCCACTCATGGGCGTATAAATTGGGAAAACTAAAAATCAGCAAGACACAGGCACCCCAAAGTTTAGGGCTGCTCTGTTGACAAGAACCCCCAATTCATTACACTTTAAATATCCTAGGAAAGAGAAAAATGGATAAAGAAGTTGTGGTCCTCATGTACAATGGAATATCACTCAGCCATGAAATCAACGTCATAAGGCTAGTAGCAGCACGATGAGTGGATTTAGGTACGACGATTCTAAGTGAAATAAGTCACACAGAAAAAGACACTTATCCTAAGATATCACTTATAGAGGGAATGTAAAAACCGCTACACTTGAACTGAATTGCAAAACAGAACAGAGTCACACGTTTAGGAAACACACTATGGCTGCTGAACGGGAAAGGTGAGGTGGGGTGATGCATAAAACAAGGGTTTCAAATTAGCTCAGATACCGTTCCATAAACCCAATATGTAATAGACAAGACCTATTCCTTGCTCAGTGAACTGGACTCAACACCCCCTATTCACCGCACAAGAATATATCTGACTAGTAAGAATCTTCAAACCTATGTATTGATATCTCTCTGTAAGTGAGTCAAGGGGGTGTAAAGCGGAATAAACACAGCCGTGAAAAGCAGCTAAACCCCATTATAAAAATAAATTACTTTTAAAAACCAGTGAAACAAAGACAGTGAAAGAGAGAGAAATTCTTACAAAATTCGTTCAGGGGCTGTGATGCAACCTGGATTGACCATATCTAGACCCACAGCTGATTGAGACATAAGGGTGGACACTCTTGGGGCTGAGAGGTTCGGTGAGGTTGGGTGAGCCAACGCAGACCCTTTCAAGTAATACTGCATGGTACCCATCCCATGGGTCCCAAATCTCCAGGTTCAAGGGCATCTTCCTACATCGAAAACAGGCATGAGAAACCCAGAAGATGGTACACCGTGTGATCGGGAAAGGTTTCTGAAACGCACCTCATTTCTCATCTCCTTTGCTCGGGTTCGCCATTCCAGCCGATTTACTAGCCATCTCCCTCCTTGGAGAATCAGCACCTTTAACCTCCTGTTCCGTACAGGTTGCAATTTGTCCTGAGGATGAACGGGAAGAGGGGGAACCAATGAGAGACTAGCTCTAGGTGTTGGGACAGGCACGGGTCACTCTATTTTCCCATCAGGAAGAAGAATTAAGCACAAGCTCAGCCTGCCCCGCAGAACCAGAAGAGGGCCTGAAGCAATCCTGCGGTTTTGTGGCCAGCTCCCAAAAAAGCGAGTTGAAAAATGGAGCTCAGGGGCCCTGCAATTCAGAAACCTGCAGAGTTTTAAATGATACCTCTCGTCCACAAATATATTAAGGGAAGGCAACGAAGAGGCTTTGAAAGCAAGGCAGAATTGCAGGAAACAGATTTCAGGAGGTAGATTCGAATCGCCTTGAAAGCACATGAAAAGCGGCAAAACGTGGACAATGATGCCCTTGGCCAAAAAGGGCGTATGCGTTTTTTCCTGAATATATTCAGGAAAAAACACATACGCCCTTTTTGGCCAACCAAGCAACCTGGAAAAGCAAATCAGCACTCCAAAGAAGTCTCGCTTCCCAGCGGGCAAAAGGGCCATGTTGCAAAAAAGTGTCCAAACCAGAAATGCAGGACCGGCCATGGAGAAATGGGAGCCTTGCTACGCTGATGGGTGGGATGTAAATTGCCAACAGCCACTCTGGAGAAGTGTACGGTGTGTTCTGAAACATCTAAAAAACACAGCTTGGAGAGCATAGGGCACTTCCACTCATGGGCGTATAAATTGGGAAAACTAAAAATCAGCAAGACACAGGCACCCCAAAGTTTAGGGCTGCTCTGTTGACAAGAACCCCCACTTCATTACACCTTAAATATCCTAGGAAAGAGAAAAGTGGATTAAGAAGTTGTGGTCCTCATGTACAATGGAATATCACTCAGCCATGAAATCAACGTCATAAGGCTAGTAGCAGCACGATGAGTGGATTTAGGTACGACGATTCTAAGTGAAATAAGTCACACAGAACAAGACACTTATCATAAGATATCACTTATAGAGGGAATGTAAAAACCGCTACACTTGAACTGAATTGCAAAACAGAACAGAGTCACACGTTTAGGAAACACACTATGGCTGCTGAACGGGAAAGGTGAGGTGGGGTGATGCATAAAACAAGGGTTTCAAATTAGCTCAGATACCGTTCCATAAACCCAATATGTAAGAGACAAGACCTATTCCTTTTTCAGTGAACTGGACTCAACACCCCCTATTCACCGCACAAGAATATATCTGACTAGTAAGAATCTTCAAACCTATGTATTGATATCTCTCTGTAAGTGAGTCAAGGGGGTGTAAAGCGGCATAAACACAGCCGTGAAAAGCAGCTAAACCCCATTATAAAAATAAATTACTTTTCAAAACCCGTGAAACACAGGCAGTGAAAGAGAGAGAAATTCTTCCAAAATTCGTTCAGGGGCTGTGATGCAACCTGGATTGACCATATCTAGACCCACAGCTGATTGAGACATAAGGGTGGACACTCTTGGGGCTGAGAGGTTCGGTGAGGTTGGGTGAGCCAACGCAGACCCTTTCAAGTAATACTGCATGGTACCCATTCCATGGGTCCCAAATCTCCAGGTTCAAGGGCATCTTCCTACATCGAAAACAGGCATGAGAAACCCAGAAGATGGTACACAGTGTGATCGGGAAAGGTTTCTGAAACGCACCTCCTTTCTCATCTCCTTTGCTCGGGTTCGCCATTCCAGCCGATTTACTAGCCATCTCCCTCTTTGGAGAATCAGCACCTTTAACCTCCTGTTCCGTACAGGTTGCAATTTTTCCTGAGGATGAAGGGGAAGAGGGCGAACCAATGAGAGACTAGCTCTAGGTGTTGGGACAGGCACAGGTCACTCTATTTTCCCATCAGGAAGAAGAATTAAGCACAAGCTCAGCCTGCCCCCCAGAACCAGAAGAGGGCCTGAAGCAATCCTGCGCTTTTGCGGCCAGCTCCCAAAAAAGCGAGTTGAAAAATGGAGCTCAGGGGCCCTGCAATTCACAAACCTGCAGAGTTTTAAATGATACCTCTCGTCCACAAATATATTAAGGGAAGGCAACGAAGAGGCTTTGAAAGCAAGGCAGAATTGCAGGAAACAGATTTCAGGAGGTAGATTCGAATCGCCTTGAAAGCACATGAAAAGCGGCAAAACGTGGACAATGATGCCCTTGGCCAAAAAGGGCGTATGCGTTTTTTCCTGAATATACTCAGGAAAAAACGCATACGCCCTTTTTGGCCAACCAAGCAACCTGGAAAGGCAAATCAGCTCTCCAAAGAAGTCTCGCTTCCCAGCGGGCAAAAGGGCCATGCGGAAAAAAGTGTCCAAACCAGAAACGCAGGACCGGCCATGGAGAAATGGGAGCCTTGCTACGCTGATGGGTGGGATTTAAATTGCCAACAGCCACTCTGGAGAAGTGTACGGTGTGTTCTGAAACATCTAAAAAACACAGCTTGGAGAGCATAGGGCACTTCCACTCATGGGCGTATAAATTGGGAAAACTAAAAATCAGCAAGACACAGGCACCCCAAAGTTTAGGGCTGCTCTGTTGACAAGAACCCCCACTTCATTACACCTTAAATATCCTAGGAAAGAGAAAAGTGGATAAAGAAGTTGGGGTCCTCATGTACAATGGAATATCACTCAGCCATGAAATCAACGTCATAAGGCTAGTAGCAGCACGATGAGTGGATTTAGGTACGACGATTCTAAGTGAAATAAGTCACACAGAAAAAGACACTTATCATAAGATATCACTTATAGAGGGAATGTAAAAACCGCTACACTTGAACTGAATTGCAAAACAGAACAGAATCACACGTTTAGGAAACACTCTATGGCTGCTGAACGGGAAAGGTGAGGTGGGGTGATGCATAAAGCAAGGGTTTCAAATTAGCTCAGATACCGTTCCATAAACCCAATATGTAAGAGACAAGACCTATTCCTTTTTCAGTGAACTGGACTCAACACCCCCTATTCACCGCACAAGAATATATCTGACTAGTAAGAATCTTCAAACCTATGTATTGATATCTCTCTGTAAGTGAGTCAAGGGGGTGTAAAGCGGCATAAACACAGCCGTGAAAAGCAGCTAAACCCCATTATAAAAATAAATTACTTTTCAAAACCCGTGAAACAAAGGCAGTGAAAGAGAGAGAAATTCTTACAAAATTCGTTCAGGGGCTGTGATGCAACCTGGATTGACCATATCTAGACCCACAGCTGATTGAGACATAAGGGTGGACACTCTTGGGGCTGAGAGGTTCGGTGAGGTTGGGTGAGCCAACGCAGACCCTTTCAAGTAATACTGCATGATACCCATCCCATGGGTCCCAAATCTCCAGGTTCAAGGGCATCTTCCTACATCGAAAACATGCATGAGAAACCCAGAAGATGGTACACCATGTGATCAGGAAAGGTTTCTGAAACGCACCTCATTTCTCATCTCCTTTGCTCGGGTTCGCCATTCCAGCCGATTTACTAGCCATCTCCCTCCTTGGAGAAGCAGCACCTTTAACCTCCTGTTCCGTACAGGTTGCAATTTGTCCTGAGGATGAAGGGGAAGAGGGGGAACCAATGAGAGACTAGCTCTAGGTGTTGGGACAGGCACGGGTCACTCTATTTTCCCATCAGGAAGAAGAATTAAGCACAAGCTCAGCCTGCCCCCCAGAACCAGAAGAGGGCCTGAAGCAATCCTGCGCTTTTGCGGCCAGCTCCCAAAAAAGCGAGTTGAAAAATGGAGCTCAGGGGCCCTGCAATTCACAAACCTGCAGAGTTTTAAATGATACCTCTCGTCCACAAATATATTAAGGGAAGGCAACGAAGAGGCTTTGAAAGCAAGGCAGAATTGCAGGAAACAGATTTCAGGAGGTAGATTCGAATCGCCTTGAAAGCACATGAAAAGCGGCAAAACGTGGACAATGATGCCCTTGGCCAATAAGGGCGTATGCGTTTTTTCCTGAATATATTCAGGAAAAAACGCATACGCCCTTTTTGGCCAACCAAGCAACCCTGAAAGGCAAATCAGCGCTCCAAAGAAGTCTCGCTTCCCAGCGGGCAAAAGGGCCATGCGGAAAAAAGTGTCCAAACCAGAAACGCAGGACCGGCCATGGAGAAATGGGAGCCTTGCTACGCTGATGGGTGGGATGTAAATTGCCAACAGCCACTCTGGAGAAGTGTACGGTGTGTTCTGAAACATCTAAAAAACACAGCTTGGAGAGCATAGGGCACTTCCACTCATGGGCGTATAAATTCGGAAAACTAAAAATCAGCAAGACACAGGCACCCCATAGTTTAGGGCTGCTCTGTTGACAAGAACCCCCACTTCATTACACCTTAAATATCCTAGGAAAGAGAAAAGTGGATAAAGAAGTTGGGGTCCTCATGTACAATGGAATATCACTCAGCCATGAAATCAACGTCATAAGGCTAGTAGCAGCACGATGAGTGGATTTAGGTACGACGATTCTAAGTGAAATAAGTCACACAGAAAAAGACACTTATCCTAAGATATCACTTATAGAGGGAATGTAAAAACCGCTACACTTGAACTGAATTGCAAAACAGAACAGAGTCACACGTTTAGGAAACACACTATGGCTGCTGAACGGGAAAGGTGAGGTGGGGTGATGCATAAAACAAGGGTTTCAAATTAGCTCAGATACCGTTCCATAAACCCAATAAGTAATAGACAAGACCTGTTCCTTGCTCAGTGAACTGGACTCAACACCCCCTATTCACCGCACTAGAATATATCTGACTAGTAAGAATCTTCAAACCTATGTATTGATATCTCTCTGTAAGTGAGTCAAGGGGGTGTAAAGCGGCATAAACACAGCCGTGAAAAGCAGCTAAACCCCATTATAAAAATAAATTACTTTTCAAAACCAGTGAAACAAAGACAGTGAAAGAGAGAGAAATTCTTCCAAAATTCGTTCAGGGGCTGTGATGCAACCTGGATTGACCATATCTAGAGCCACAGCTGATTGAGACATAAGGGTGGACATTCTTGGAGCTGAGAGGTTCGGTGAGGTTGGGTGAGCCAACGCAGACCCTTTCAAGTAATACTGCATGGTACCCATCCCATGGGTCCCAAATCTCCAGGTTCAAGGGCATCTTCCTACATCGAAAACAGGCATGAGAAACCCAGAAGATGGTACACCGTGTGATCGGGAAAGGTTTCTGAAACGCACCTCATTTCTCATCTCCTTTGCTCGGGTTCGCCATTCCAGCCGATTTACTAGCCATCTCCCTCCTTGGAGAATCAGCACCTTTAACCTCCTGTTCCGTACAGGTTGCAATTTGTCCTGAGGATGAACGGGAAGAGGGGGAACCAATGAGAGACTAGCTCTAGGTGTTGGGACAGGCACGGGTCACTCTATTTTCCCATCAGGAAGAAGAATTAAGCACAAGCTCAGCCTGCCCCCCAGAACCAGAAGAGGGCCTGAAGCAATCCTGCGGTTTTGTGGCCAGCTCCCAAAAAAGCGAGTTGAAAAATGGAGCTCAGGGGCCCTGCAATTCAGAAACCTGCAGAGTTTTAAATGATACCTCTCGTCCACAAATATATTAAGGGAAGGCAACGAAGAGGCTTTGAAAGCAAGGCAGAATTGCAGGAAACAGATTTCAGGAGGTAGATTCGAATCGCCTTGAAAGCACATGAAAAGCGGCAAAACGTGGACAATGATGCCCTTGGCCAAAAAGGGCGTATGCGTTTTTTCCTGAATATATTCAGGAAAAAACGCATACGCCCTTTTTGGCCAACCAAGCAACCTGGAAAAGCAAATCAGCACTCCAAAGAAGTCTCGCTTCCCAGCGGGCAAAAGGGCCATGTTGCAAAAAAGTGTCCAAACCAGAAATGCAGGACCGGCCATGGAGAAATGGGAGCCTTGCTACGCTGATGGGTGGGATGTAAATTGCCAACAGCCACTCTGGAGAAGTGTACGGTGTGTTCTGAAACATCTAAAAAACACAGCTTGGAGAGCATAGGGCACTTCCACTCATGGGCGTATAAATTGGGAAAATTAAAAATCAGCAAGACACAGGCACCCCAAAGTTTAGGGCTGCTCTGTTGACAAGAACCCCCACTTCATTACACCTTAAATATCCTAGGAAAGAGAAAAGTGGATTAAGAAGTTGTGGTCCTCATGTACAATGGAATATCACTCAGCCATGAAATCAACGTCATAAGGCTAGTAGCAGCACGATGAGTGGATTTAGGTACGACGATTCTAAGTGAAATAAGTCACACAGAACAAGACACTTATCATAAGATATCACTTATAGAGGGAATGTAAAAACCGCTACACTTGAACTGAATTGCAAAACAGAACAGAGTCACACGTTTAGGAAACACACTATGGCTGCTGAACGGGAAAGGTGAGGTGGGGTGATGCATACAACAAGGGTTTCAAATTAGCTCAGATACCGTTCCATAAACCCAATATGTAAGAGACAAGACCTATTCCTTTTTCAGTGAACTGGACTCAACACCCCCTATTCACCGCACAAGAATATATCTGACTAGTAAGAATCTTCAAACCTATGTATTGATATCTCTCTGTAAGTGAGTCAAGGGGGTGTAAAGCGGCATAAACACAGCCGTGAAAAGCAGCTAAACCCCATTATAAAAATAAATTACTTTTCAAAACCCGTGAAACACAGGCAGTGAAAGAGAGAGAAATTCTTCCAAAATTCGTTCAGGGGCTGTGATGCAACCTGGATTGACCATATCTAGACCCACAGCTGATTGAGACATAAGGGTGGACACTCTTGGGGCTGAGAGGTTCGGTGAGGTTGGGTGAGCCAACGCAGACCCTTTCAAGTAATACTGCATGGTACCCATCCCATGGGTCCCAAATCTCCAGGTTCAAGGGCATCTTCCTACATCGAAAACAGGCATGAGAAACCCAGAAGATGGTACACCGTGTGATCGGGAAAGGTTTCTGAAACGCACCTCCTTTCTCATCTCCTTTGCTCGGGTTCGCCATTCCAGCCGATTTACTAGCCATCTCCCTCTTTGGAGAATCAGCACCTTTAACCTCCTGTTCCGTACAGGTTGCAATTTTTCCTGAGGATGAAGGGGAAGAGGGCGAACCAATGAGAGACTAGCTCTAGGTGTTGGGACAGGCACAGGTCACTCTATTTTCCCATCAGGAAGAAGAATTAAGCACAAGCTCAGCCTGCCCCCCAGAACCAGAAGAGGGCCTGAAGCAATCCTGCGCTTTTGCGGCCAGCTCCCAAAAAAGCGAGTTGAAAAATGGAGCTCAGGGGCCCTGCAATTCACAAACCTGCAGAGTTTTAAATGATACCTCTCGTCCACAAATATATTAAGGGAAGGCAACGAAGAGGCTTTGAAAGCAAGGCAGAATTGCAGGAAACAGATTTCAGGAGGTAGATTCGAATCGCCTTGAAAGCACATGAAAAGCGGCAAAACGTGGACAATGATGCCCTTGGCCAAAAAGGGCGTATGCGTTTTTTCCTGAATATACTCAGGAAAAAACGCATACGCCCTTTTTGGCCAACCAAGCAACCTGGAAAGGCAAATCAGCGCTCCAAAGAAGTCTCGCTTCCCAGCGGGCAAAAGGGCCATGCGGAAAAAAGTGTCCAAACCAGAAACGCAGGACCGGCCATGGAGAAATGGGAGCCTTGCTACGCTGATGGGTGGGATTTAAATTGCCAACAGCCACTCTGGAGAAGTGTAAGGTGTGTTCTGAAACATCTAAAAAACACAGCTTGGAGAGCATAGGGCACTTCCACTCATGGGCGTATAAATTGGGAAAACTAAAAATCAGCAAGACACAGGCACCCCAAAGTTTAGGGCTGCTCTGTTGACAAGAACCCCCACTTCATTACACCTTAAATATCCTAGGAAAGAGAAAAGTGGATAAAGAAGTTGGGGTCCTCATGTACAATGGAATATCACTCAGCCATGAAATCAACGTCATAAGGCTAGTAGCAGCACGATGAGTGGATTTAGGTACGACGATTCTAAGTGAAATAAGTCACACAGAAAAAGACACTTATCATAAGATATCACTTATAGAGTGAATGTAAAAACCGCTACACTTGAACTGAATTGCAAAACAGAACAGAATCACACGTTTAGGAAACACTCTATGGCTGCTGAACGGGAAAGGTGAGGTGGGGTGATGCATAAAACAAGGGTTTCAAATTAGCTCAGATACCGTTCCATAAACCCAATATGTAAGAGACAAGACCTATTCCTTTTTCAGTGAACTGGACTCAACACCCCCTATTCACCGCACAAGAATATATCTGACTAGTAAGAATCTTCAAACCTATGTATTGATATCTCTCTGTAAGTGAGTCAAGGGGTTTAAAGCGGCATAAACACAGCCGTGAAAAGCAGCTAAACCCCATTATAAAAATAAATTACTTTTCAAAACCCGTGAAACAAAGGCAGTGAAAGAGAGAGAAATTCTTACAAAATTCGTTCAGGGGCTGTGATGCAACCTGGATTGACCATATCTAGACCCACAGCTGATTGAGACATAAGGGTGGACACTCTTGGGGCTGAGAGGTTCGGTGAGGTTGGGTGAGCCAACGCAGACCCTTTCAAGTAATACTGCATGGTACCCATCCCATGGGTCCCAAATCTCCAGGTTCAAGGGCATCTTCCTACATCGAAAACATGCATGAGAAACCCAGAAGATGGTACACCGTGTGATCGGGAAAGGTTTCTGAAACGCACCTCATTTCTCATCTCCTTTGCTCGGGTTCGCCATTCCAGCCGATTTACTAGCCATCTCCCTCCTTGGAGAAGCAGCACCTTTAACCTCCTGTTCCGTACAGGTTGCAATTTGTTCTGAGGATGAAGGGGAAGAGGGGGAACCAATGAGAGACTAGCTCTAGGTGTTGGGACAGGCACGGGTCACTCTATTTTCCCATCAGGAAGAAGAATTAAGCACAAGCTCAGCCTGCCCCCCAGAACCAGAAGAGGGCCTGAAGCAATCCTGCGCTTTTGCGGCCAGCTCCCAAAAAAGCGAGTTGAAAAATGGAGCTCAGGGGCCCTGCAATTCACAAACCTGCAGAGTTTTAAATGATACCTCTCGTCCACAAATATATTAAGGGAAGGCAACGAAGAGGCTTTGAAAGCAAGGCAGAATTGCAGGAAACAGATTTCAGGAGGTAGATTCGAATCGCCTTGAAAGCACATGAAAAGCGGCAAAACGTGGACAATGATGCCCTTGGCCAAAAAGGGCGTATGCGTTTTTTCCTGAATATATTCAGGAAAAAACGCATACGCCCTTTTTGGCCAACCAAGCAACCTGGAAAGGCCAATCAGCGCTCCAAAGAAGTCTCGCTTCCCAGCGGGCAAAAGGGCCATGCGGAAAAAAGTGTCCAAACCAGAAATGCAGGACCGGCCATGGAGAAATGGGAGCCTTGCTACGCTGATGGGTGGGATGTAAATTGCCAACAGCCACTCTGGAGAAGTGTACGGTGTGTTCTGAAACATCTAAAAAACACAGCTTGGAGAGCATAGGGCACTTCCACTCATGGCGTATAAATTCGGAAAAGTAAAAATCAGCAAGACACAGGTACCCCAAAGTTTAGGGCTGCTCTGTTGACAAGAACCCCCACTTCATTACACCTTAAATATCCTAGGAAAGAGAAAAGTGGATAAAGAAGTTGGGGTCCTCATGTACAATGGAATATCACTCAGCCATGAAATCAACGTCATAAGGCTAGTAGCAGCACGATGAGTGGATTTAGGTACAACGATTCTAAGTGAAATAAGTCACACAGAAAAAGACACTTATCATAAGATATCACTTATAGAGGGAATGTAAAAACCGCTACACTTGAACTGAATTGCAAAACAGAACAGAGTCACACGTTTAGGAAACACACTATGGCTGCTGAACGGGAAAGGTGAGGTGGGGTGATGCATAAAACAAGGGTTTCAAATTAGCTCAGATACTGTTCCATAAACCCAATAAGTAATAGACAAGACCTGTTCCTTGCTCAGTGAACTGGACTCAACACCCCCTATTCACCGCACTAGAATATATCTGACTAGTAAGAATCTTCAAACCTATGTATTGATATCTCTCTGTAAGTGAGTCAAGGGGGTGTAAAGCGGCATAAACACAGCCGTGAAAAGCAGCTAAACCCCATTATAAAAATAAATTACTTTTCAAAAGCAGTGAAACAAAGACAGTGAAAGAGAGAGAAATTCTTCCAAAATTCGTTCAGGGGCTGTGATGCAACCTGGATTGACCATATCTAGACCCACAGCTGATTGAGACATAAGGGTGGACACTCTTGTGGCTGAGAGTTTCGGTGAGGTTGGGTGAGCCAACGCAGACCCTTTCAAGTAATACTGCATGGTACCCATCCCATTGGTCCCAAATCTCCAGGTTCAAGGGCATCTTCCTACATCGAAAACATGCATGAGAAACCCAGAAGATGGTACACCGTGTGATCGGGAAAGGTTTCTGAAACGCACCTCATTTCTCATCTCCTTTGCTCGGGTTCGCCATTCCAGCCGATTTACTAGCCATCTCCCTCCTTGGAGAAGCAGCACCTTTAACCTCCTGTTCCGTACAGGTTGCAATTTGTTCTGAGGATGAAGGGGAAGAGGGGGAACCAATGAGAGACTAGCTCTAGGTGTTGGGACAGGCACGGGTCACTCTATTTTCCCATCAGGAAGAAGAATTAAGCACAAGCTCAGCCTGCCCCCCAGAACCAGAAGAGGGCCTGAAGCAATCCTGCGCTTTTGCGGCCAGCTCCCAAAAAAGCGAGTTGAAAAATGGAGCTCAGGGGCCCTGCAATTCACAAACCTGCAGAGTTTTAAATGATACCTCTCGTCCACAAATATATTAAGGGAAGGCAACGAAGAGGCTTTGAAAGCAAGGCAGAATTGCAGGAAACAGATTTCAGGAGGTAGATTCGAATCGCCTTGAAAGCACATGAAAAGCGGCAAAACGTGGACAATGATGCCCTTGGCCAAAAAGGGCGTATGCGTTTTTTCCTGAATATATTCAGGAAAAAACGCATACGCCCTTTTTGGCCAACCAAGCAACCTGGAAAGGCCAATCAGCGCTCCAAAGAAGTCTCGCTTCCCAGCGGGCAAAAGGGCCATGCGGAAAAAAGTGTCCAAACCAGAAACGCAGGACCGGCCATGGAGAAATGGGAGCCTTGCTACGCTGATGGGTGGGATGTAAATTGCCAACAGCCACTCTGGAGAAGTGTACGGTGTGTTCTGAAACATCTAAAAAACACAGCTTGGAGAGCATAGGGCACTTCCACTCATGGGCGTATAAATTCGGAAAACTAAAAATCAGCAAGACACAGGCACCCCATAGTTTAGGGCTGCTCTGTTGACAAGAACCCCCACTTCATTACACCTTAAATATCCTAGGAAAGAGAAAAGTGGATAAAGAAGTTGGGGTCCTCATGTACAATGGAATATCACTCAGCCATGAAATCAACGTCATAAGGCTAGTAGCAGCACGATGAGTGGATTTAGGTACGACGATTCTAAGTGAAATAAGTCACACAGAAAAAGACACTTATCCTAAGATATCACTTATAGAGGGAATGTAAAAACCGCTACACTTGAACTGAATTGCAAAACAGAACAGAGTCACACGTTTAGGAAACACACTATGGCTGCTGAACGGGAAAGGTGAGGTGGGGTGATGCATAAAACAAGGGTTTCAAATTAGCTCAGATACCGTTCCATAAACCCAATAAGTAATAGACAAGACCTGTTCCTTGCTCAGTGAACTGGACTCAACACCCCCTATTCACCGCACTAGAATATATCTGACTAGTAAGAATCTTCAAACCTATGTATTGATATCTCTCTGTAAGTGAGTCAAGGGGGTGTAAAGCGGCATAAACACAGCCGTGAAAAGCAGCTAAACCCCATTATAAAAATAAATTACTTTTCAAAACCAGTGAAACAAAGACAGTGAAAGAGAGAGAAATTCTTCCAAAATTCGTTCAGGGGCTGTGATGCAACCTGGATTGACCATATATAGACCCACAGCTGATTGAGACATAAGGGTGGACACTCTTGTGGCTGAGAGGTTCGGTGAGGTTGGGTGAGCCAACGCAGACCCTTTCAAGTAATACTGCATGGTACCCATCCCATGGGTCCCAAATCTCCAGGTTCAAGGGCATCTTCCTACATCGAAAACATGCATGAGAAACCCAGAAGATGGTACACCGTGTGATCGGGAAAGGTTTCTGAAACGCACCTCATTTCTCATCTCCTTTGCTCGGGTTCGCCATTCCAGCCGATTTACTAGCCATCTCCCTCCTTGGAGAAGCAGCACCTTTAACCTCCTGTTCCGTACAGGTTGCAATTTGTTCTGAGGATGAAGGGGAAGAGGGGGAACCAATGAGAGACTAGCTCTAGGTGTTGGGACAGGCACGGGTCACTCTATTTTCCCATCAGGAAGAAGAATTAAGCACAAGCTCAGCCTGCCCCCCAGAACCAGAAGAGGGCCTGAAGCAATCCTGCGCTTTTGCGGCCAGCTCCCAAAAAAGCGAGTTGAAAAATGGAGCTCAGGGGCCCTGCAATTCACAAACCTGCAGAGTTTTAAATGATACCTCTCGTCCACAAATATATTAAGGGAAGGCAACGAAGAGGCTTTGAAAGCAAGGCAGAATTGCAGGAAACAGATTTCAGGAGGTAGATTCGAATCGCCTTGAAAGCACATGAAAAGCGGCAAAACGTGGACAATGATGCCCTTGGCCAAAAAGGGCGTATGCGTTTTTTCCTGAATATATTCAGGAAAAAACGCATACGCCCTTTTTGGCCAACCAAGCAACCTGGAAAGGCCAATCAGCGCTCCAAAGAAGTCTCGCTTCCCAGCGGGCAAAAGGGCCATGCGGAAAAAAGTGTCCAAACCAGAAACGCAGGACCGGCCATGGAGAAATGGGAGCCTTGCTACGCTGATGGGTGGGATGTAAATTGCCAACCGCCACTCTGGAGAAGTGTACGGTGTGTTCTGAAACATCTAAAAAACACAGCTTGGAGAGCATAGGGCACTTCCACTCATGGGCGTATAAATTCGGAAAACTAAAAATCAGCAAGACACAGGCACCCCATAGTTTAGGGCTGCTCTGTTGACAAGAACCCCCACTTCATTACACCTTAAATATCCTAGGAAAGAGAAAAGTGGATAAAGAAGTTGGGGTCCTCATGTACAATGGAATATCACTCAGCCATGAAATCAACGTCATAAGGCTAGTAGCAGCACGATGAGTGGATTTAGGTACGACGATTCTAAGTGAAATAAGTCACACAGAAAAAGACACTTATCCTAAGATATCACTTATAGAGGGAATGTAAAAACCGCTACACTTGAACTGAATTGCAAAACAGAACAGAGTCACACGTTTAGGAAACACACTATGGCTGCTGAACGGGAAAGGTGAGGTGGGGTGATGCATAAAACAAGGGTTTCAAATTAGCTCAGATACCGTTCCATAAACCCAATAAGTAATAGACAAGACCTGTTCCTTGCTCAGTGAACTGGACTCAACACCCCCTATTCACCGCACTAGAATATATCTGACTAGTAAGAATCTTCAAACCTATGTATTGATATCTCTCTGTAAGTGAGTCAAGGGGGTGTAAAGCGGCATAAACACAGCCGTGAAAAGCAGCTAAACCCCATTATAAAAATAAATTACTTTTCAAAACCAGTGAAACAAAGACAGTGAAAGAGAGAGAAATTCTTCCAAAATTCGTTCAGGGGCTGTGATGCAACCTGGATTGACCATATCTAGACCCACAGCTGATTGAGACATAAGGGTGGACACTCTTGTGGCTGAGAGTTTCGGTGAGGTTGGGTGAGCCAACGCAGACCCTTTCAAGTAATACTGCATGGTACCCATCCCATGGGTCCCAAATCTCCAGGTTCAAGGGCATCTTCCTACATCGAAAACAGGCATGAGAACCCCAGAAGATGGTACACCGTGTGATCGGGAAAGGTTTCTGAAACGCACCTCATTTCTCATCTCCTTTGCTCGGGTTCGCCATTCCAGCCGATTTACTAGCCATCTCCCTCCTTGGAGAAGCAGCACCTTTAACCTCCTGTTCCGTACAGGTTGCAATTTGTTCTGAGGATGAAGGGGAAGAGGGGGAACCAATGAGAGACTAGCTCTAGCTGTTGGGACAGGCACGGGTCACTCTATTTTCCCATCAGGAAGAAGAATTAAGCACAAGCTCAGCCTGCCCCCCAGAACCAGAAGAGGGCCTGAAGCAATCCTGCGCTTTTGCGGCCAGCTCCCAAAAAAGCGAGTTGAAAAATGGAGCTCAGGGGCCCTGCAATTCACAAACCTGCAGAGTTTTAAATGATACCTCTCGTCCACAAATATATTAAGGGAAGGCAACGAAGAGGCTTTGAAAGCAAGGCAGAATTGCAGGAAACAGATTTCAGGAGGTAGATTCGAATCGCCTTGAAAGCACATGAAAAGCGGCAAAACGTGGACAATGATGCCCTTGGCCAAAAAGGGCGTATGCGTTTTTTCCTGAATATATTCAGGAAAAAACGCATACGCCCTTTTTGGCCAACCAAGCAACCTGGAAAGGCCAATCAGCGCTCCAAAGAAGTCTCGCTTCCCAGCGGGCAAAAGGGCCATGTGGAAAAAAGTGTCCAAACCAGAAACGCAGGACCGGCCATGGAGAAATGGGAGCCTTGCTACGCTGATGGGTGGGATGTAAATTGCCAACAGCCACTCTGGAGAAGTGTACGGTGTGTTCTGAAACATCTAAAAAACACAGCTTGGAGAACATAGGGCACTTCCACTCATGGGCGTATAAATTGGGAAAACTAAAAATCAGCAAGACACAGGCACCCCAAAGTTTAGGGCTGCTCTGTTGACAAGAACCCCCACTTCATTACACCTTAAATATCCTAGGAAAGAGAAAAGTGGATAAAGAAGTTGGGGTCCTCGTGTACAATGGAATATCACTCAGCCATGAAATCAACGTCATAAGGCTAGTAGCAGCACGATGAGTGGATTTAGGTACGACGATTCTAAGTGAAATAAGTCACACAGAAAAAGACACTTATCATAAGATATCACTTATAGAGGGAATGTAAAAACCGCTACACTTGAACTGAATTGCAAAACAGAACAGAGTCACACGTTTAGGAAACACACTATGGCTGCTGAACGGGAAAGGTGAGGTGGGGTGATGCATAAAACAAGGGTTTCAAATTAGCTCAGATACCGTTCCATAAACCCAATATGTAAGAGACAAGACCTATTCCTTTTTCAGTGAACTGGACTCAACACCCCCTATTCACCGCACAAGAATATATCTGACTAGTAAGAATCTTCACACCTATGTATTGATATCTCTCTGTAAGTGAGTCAAGGGGGTGTAAAGCGGCATAAACACAGCCGTGAAAAGCAGCTAAACCCCATTATAAAAATAAATTACTTTTCAAAACCCGTGAAACAAAGACAGTGAAAGAGAGAGAAATTCTTACAAAATTCGTTCAGGGGCTGTGATGCAACCTGGATTGACCATATCTAGACCCACAGCTGATTGAGACATAAGGGTGGACACTCTTGGGGCTGAGAGGTTCGGTGAGGTTGGGTGAGCCAACGCAGACCCTTTCAAGTAATACTGCATGGTACCCATCCCATGGGTCCCAAATCTCCAGGTTCAAGGGCATCTTCCTACATCGAAAACAGGCATGAGAAACCCAGAAGATGGTACACCGTGTGATCGGGAAAGGTTTCTGAAACGCACCTCATTTCTCATCTCCTTTGCTCGGATTCGCCATTCCAGCCGATTTACTAGCCATCTCCCTCCTTGGAGAATCAGCACCTTTAACCTCCTGTTCCGTACAGGTTGCAATTTGTTCTGAGGATGAAAGGGAAGAGGGGGAACCAATGAGAGACTAGCTCTAGGTGTTGGGACAGGCACGGGTCACTCTATTTTCCCATCAGGAAGAAGAATTAAGCACAAGCTCAGCCTGCCCCCCAGAACCCCAAGAGGGCCTGAAGCAATCCTGCGCTTTTGCGGCCTGCTCCCAAAAAAGCGAGTTGAAAAATGGAGCTCAGGGGCCCTGCAATACACAAACCTGCAGAGTTTTAAATGATACCTCTCGTCCACAAATATATTAAGGGAAGGCAACGAAGAGGCTTTGAAAGCAAGGCAGAATTGCAGGAAACAGATTTCAGGAGGTAGATTCGAATCGCCTTGAAAGCACATGAAAAGCGGCAAAACGTGGACAATGATGCCCTTGGCCAAAATGGGCGTATGCGTTTTTTCCTGAATATATTCAAGAAGAAACGCATACGGCCTTTTTGGCCAACCAAGCAACCTGGAAAGGCAAATCAGCGCTCCAAAGAATTCTCGCTTCCCAGCGGGCAAAAGGGCCATGCGGAAAAAAGTGTCCAAACCAGAAATGCAGGACCGGCCATGGAGAAATGGGAGCCTTGCTACGCTGATGGGTGGGATGTAAATTGCCAACAGCCACTCTGGAGAAGTGTACGGTGTGTTCCGAAATATATAAAAAACACAGCTTGGAGAGCATAGGGCACTTCCACTCATGGGCGTATAAATTGGGAAAACTAAAAATCAGCAAGACACAGGCACCCCAAAGTTTAGGGCTGCTCTGTTGACAAGAACCCCCACTTCATTACACCTTAAATATCCTAGGAAAGAGAAAAATGGATAAAGAAGTTGTGGTCCTAATGTACAATGGAATATCACTCAGCCATGAAATCAACGTCATAAGGCTAGTAGCAGCACGATGAGTGGATTTAGATACGACGATTCTAAGTGAAATAAGTCACACAGAAAAAGACACTTATCATAAGACATCACTTATAGAGGGAATGTAAAAACCGCTACACTTGAACTGAATTGCAAAACAGAACAGAGTCACACGTTTAGGAAACACACTATGGCTGCTGAACGGGAAAGGTGAGGTGGGGTGATGCATAAAACAAGGGTTTCAAATTAGCTCAGATACCGTTCCATAAACCCAATAAGTAATAGACAAGACCTGTTCCTTGCTCAGAGAACTGGACTCAACACCCCCTATTCACCGCACTAGAATATATCTGACTAGTAAGAATCTTCAAACCTATGTATTGATATCTCTCTGTAAGTGAGTCAAGGGGGTGTAAAGCGGCATAAACACAGCCGTGAAAAGCAGCTAAACCCCATTATAAAAATAAATTACTTTTCAAAACCAGTGAAACAAAGACAGTGAAAGAGAGAGAAATTCTTCCAAAATTCGTTCAGGGGCTGTGATGCAACCTGGATTGACCATATCTAGACCCACAGCTGATTGAGACATAAGGGTGGACACTCTTGTGGCTGAGAGTTTCGGTGAGGTTGGGTGAGCCAACGCAGACCCTTTCAAGTAATACTGCATGGTACCCATCCCATGGGTCCCAAATCTCCAGGTTCAAGGGCATCTTCCTACATCGAAAACATGCATGAGAAACCCAGAAGATGGTACACCGTGTGATCGGGAAAGGTTTCTGAAACGCACCTCATTTCTCATCTCCTTTGCTCGGGTTCGCCATTCCAGCCGATTTACTAGCCATCTCCCTCCTTGGAGAAGCAGCACCTTTAACCTCCTGTTCCGTACAGGTTGCAATTTGTTCTGAGGATGAAGGGGAAGAGGGGGAACCAATGAGAGACTAGCTCTAGGTGTTGGGACAGGCACGGGTCACTCTATTTTCCCATCAGGAAGAAGAATTAAGCACAAGCTCAGCCTGCCCCCCAGAACCAGAAGAGGGCCTGAAGCAATCCTGCGCTTTTGCGGCCAGCTCCCAAAAAAGCGAGTTGAAAAATGGAGCTCAGGGGCCCTGCAATTCACAAACCTGCAGAGTTTTAAATGATACCTCTCGTCCACAAATATATTAAGGGAAGGCAACGAAGAGGCTTTGAAAGCAAGGCAGAATTGCAGGAAACAGATTTCAGGAGGTAGATTCGAATCGCCTTGAAAGCACATGAAAAGCGGCAAAACGTGGACAATGATGCCCTTGGCCAAAAAGGGCGTATGCGTTTTTTCCTGAATATATTCAGGAAAAAACGCATACGCCCTTTTTGGCCAACCAAGCAACCTGGAAAGGCCAATCAGCGCTCCAAAGAAGTCTCGCTTCCCGGCGGGCAAAAGGGCCATGCGGAAAAAAGTGTCCAAACCAGAAACGCAGGACCGGCCATGGAGAAATGGGAGCCTTGCTACGCTGATGGGTGGGATGTAAATTGCCAACAGCCACTCTGGAGAAGTGTACGGTGTGTTCTGAAACATCTAAAAAACACAGCTTGGAGAGCATAGGGCACTTCCACTCATGGGCGTATAAATTCGGAAAACTAAAAATCAGCAAGACACAGGCACCCCATAGTTTAGGGCTGCTCTGTTGACAAGAACCCCCACTTCATTACACCTTAAATATCCTAGGAAAGAGAAAAGTGGATAAAGAAGTTGGGGTCCTCATGTACAATGGAATATCACTCAGCCATGAAATCAACGTCATAAGGCTAGTAGCAGCACGATGAGTGGATTTAGGTACGACGATTCTAAGTGAAATAAGTCACACAGAAAAAGACACTTATCATAAGATATCACTTATAGAGGGAATGTAAAAACCGCTACACTTGAACTGAATTGCAAAACAGAACAGAGTCACACGTTTAGGAAACACACTATGGCTGCTGAACGGGAAAGGTGAGGTGGGGTGATGCATAAAACAAGGGTTTCAAATTAGCTCAGATACCGTTCCATAAACCCAATATGTAAGAGACAAGACCTATTCCTTTTTCAGTGAACTGGACTCAACACCCCCTATTCACCGCACAAGAATATATCTGACTAGTAAGAATCTTCACACCTATGTATTGATATCTCTCTGTAAGTGAGTCAAGGGGGTGTAAAGCGGCATAAACACAGCCGTGAAAAGCAGCTAAACCCCATTATAAAAATAAATTACTTTTCAAAACCCGTGAAACAAAGGCAGTGAAAGAGAGAGAAATTCTTACAAAATTCGTTCAGGGGCTGTGATGCAACCTGGATTGACCATATCTAGACCCACAGCTGATTGAGACATAAGGGTGGACACTCTTGGGGCTGAGAGGTTCGGTGAGGTTGGGTGAGCCAACGCAGACCCTTTCAAGTAATACTGCATGGTACCCATCCCATGGGTCCCAAATCTCCAGGTTCAAGGGCATCTTCCTACATCGAAAACAGGCATGAGAAACCCAGAAGATGGTACACCGTGTGATCGGGAAAGGTTTCTGAAACGCACCTCATTTCTCATCTCCTTTGCTCGGATTCGCCATTCCCGCCGATTTACTAGCCATCTCCCTCCTTGGAGAATCAGCACCTTTAACCTCCTGTTCCGTACAGGTTGCAATTTGTTCTGAGGATGAAAGGGAAGAGGGGGAACCAATGAGAGACTAGCTCTAGGTGTTGGGACAGGCACGGGTCACTCTATTTTCCCATCAGGAAGAAGAATTAAGCACAAGCTCAGCCTGCCCCCCAGAACCCCAAGAGGGCCTGAAGCAATCCTGCGCTTTTGCGGCCAGCTCCCAAAAAAGCGAGTTGAAAAATGGAGCTCAGGGGCCCTGCAATTCACAAACCTGCAGAGTTTTAAATGATACCTCTCGTCCACAAATATATTAAGGGAAGGCAACGAAGAGGCTTTGAAAGCAAGGCAGAATTGCAGGAAACAGATTTCAGGAGGTAGATTCGAATCGCCTTGAAAGCACATGAAAAGCGGCAAAACGTGGACAATGATGCCCTTGGCCAAAAAGGGCGTATGCGTTTTTTCCTGAATATATTCAGGAAAAAACGCATACGCCCTTTTTGGCCAACCAAGCAACCTGGAAAGGCCAATCAGCGCTCCAAAGAAGTCTCGCTTCCCAGCGGGCAAAAGGGCCATGCGGAAAAAAGTGTCCAAACCAGAAACGCAGGACCGGCCATGGAGAAATGGGAGCCTTGCTACGCTGATGGGTGGGATGTAAATTGCCAACAGCCACTCTGGAGAAGTGTACGGTGTGTTCTGAAACATCTAAAAAACACAGCTTGGAGAGCATAGGGCACTTCCACTCATGGGCGTATAAATTCGGAAAACTAAAAATCAGCAAGACACAGGCACCCCATAGTTTAGGGCTGCTCTGTTGACAAGAACCCCCACTTCATTACACCTTAAATATCCTAGGAAAGAGAAAAGTGGATAAAGAAGTTGGGGTCCTCGTGTACAATGGAATATCACTCAGCCATGAAATCAACGTCATAAGGCTAGTAGCAGCACGATGAGTGGATTTAGGTACGACGATTCTAAGTGAAATAAGTCACACAGAAAAAGACACTTATCATAAGATATCACTTATAGAGGGAATGTAAAAACCGCTACACTTGAACTGAATTGCAAAACAGAACAGAGTCACACGTTTAGGAAACACACTATGGCTGCTGAACGGGAAAGGTGAGGTGGGGTGATGCATAAAACAAGGGTTTCAAATTAGCTCAGATACCGTTCCATAAACCCAATATGTAAGAGACAAGACCTATTCCTTTTTCAGTGAACTGGACTCAACACCCACTATTCACCGCACAAGAATATATCTGACTAGTAAGAATCTTCACACCTATGTATTGATATCTCTCTGTAAGTGAGTCAAGGGGGTGTAAAGCGGCATAAACACAGCCGTGAAAAGCAGCTAAACCCCATTATAAAAATAAATTACTTTTCAAAACCCGTGAAACAAAGGCAGTGAAAGAGAGAGAAATTCTTACAAAATTCGTTCAGGGGCTGTGATGCAACCTGGATTGACCATATCTAGACCCACAGCTGATTGAGACATAAGGGTGGACACTCTTGGGGCTGAGAGGTTCGGTGAGGTTGGGTGAGCCAACGCAGACCCTTTCAAGTAATACTGCATGGTACCCATCCCATGGGTCCCAAATCTCCAGGTTCAAGGGCATCTTCCTACATCGAAAACAGGCATGAGAAACCCAGAAGATGGTACACCGTGTGATCGGGAAAGGTTTCTGAAACGCACCTCATTTCTCATCTCCTTTGCTCGGATTCGCCATTCCAGCCGATTTACTAGCCATCTCCCTCCTTGGAGAATCAGCACCTTTAACCTCCTGTTCCGTACAGGTTGCAATTTGTTCTGAGGATGAAAGGGAAGAGGGGGAACCAATGAGAGACTAGCTCTAGGTGTTGGGACAGGCACGGGTCACTCTATTTTCCCATCAGGAAGAAGAATTAAGCACAAGCTCAGCCTGCCCCCCAGAACCCCAAGAGGGCCTGAAGCAATCCTGCGCTTTTGCGGCCAGCTCCCAAAAAAGCGAGTTGAAAAATGGAGCTCAGGGGCCCTGCAATTCACAAACCTGCAGAGTTTTAAATGATACCTCTCGTCCACAAATATATTAAGGGAAGGCAACGAAGAGGCTTTGAAAGCAAGGCAGAATTGCAGGAAACAGATTTCAGGAGGTAGATTCGAATCGCCTTGAAAGCACATGAAAAGCGGCAAAACGTGGACAATGATGCCCTTGGCCAAAAAGGGCGTATGCGTTTTTTCCTGAATATATTCAGGAAAAAACGCATACGCCCTTTTTGGCCAACCAAGCAACCTGGAAAAGCAAATCAGCACTCCAAAGAAGTCTCGCTTCCCAGCGGGCAAAAGGGCCATGTTGCAAAAAAGTGTCCAAACCAGAAATGCAGGACCGGCCATGGAGAAATGGGAGCCTTGCTACGCTGATGGGTGGGATGTAAATTGCCAACAGCCACTCTGGAGAAGTGTACGGTGTGTTCTGAAACATCTAAAAAACACAGCTTGGAGAGCATAGGGCACTTCCACTCATGGGCGTATAAATTGGGAAAATTAAAAATCAGCAAGACACAGGCACCCCAAAGTTTAGGGCTGCTCTGTTGACAAGAACCCCCACTTCATTACACCTTAAATATCCTAGGAAAGAGAAAAGTGGATTAAGAAGTTGTGGTCCTCATGTACAATGGAATATCACTCAGCCATGAAATCAACGTCATAAGGCTAGTAGCAGCACGATGAGTGGATTTAGGTACGACGATTCTAAGTGAAATAAGTCACACAGAACAAGACACTTATCATAAGATATCACTTATAGAGGGAATGTAAAAACCGCTACACTTGAACTGAATTGCAAAACAGAACAGAGTCACACGTTTAGGAAACACACTATGGCTGCTGAACGGGAAAGGTGAGGTGGGGTGATGCATAAAACAAGGGTTTCAAATTAGCTCAGATACCGTTCCATAAACCCAATATGTAAGAGACAAGACCTATTCCTTTTTCAGTGAACTGGACTCAACACCCCCTATTCACCGCACAAGAATATATCTGACTAGTAAGAATCTTCAAACCTATGTATTGATATCTCTCTGTAAGTGAGTCAAGGGGGTGTAAAGCGGCATAAACACAGCCGTGAAAAGCAGCTAAACCCCATTATAAAAATAAATTACTTTTCAAAACCCGTGAAACACAGGCAGTGAAAGAGAGAGAAATTCTTCCAAAATTCGTTCAGGGGCTGTGATGCAACCTGGATTGACCATATCTAGACCCACAGCTGATTGAGACATAAGGGTGGACACTCTTGGGGCTGAGAGGTTCGGTGAGGTTGGGTGAGCCAACGCAGACCCTTTCAAGTAATACTGCATGGTACCCATCCCATGGGTCCCAAATCTCCAGGTTCAAGGGCATCTTCCTACATCGAAAACAGGCATGAGAAACCCAGAAGATGGTACACCGTGTGATCGGGAAAGGTTTCTGAAACGCACCTCCTTTCTCATCTCCTTTGCTCGGGTTCGCCATTCCAGCCGATTTACTAGCCATCTCCCTCTTTGGAGAATCAGCACCTTTAACCTCCTGTTCCGTACAGGTTGCAATTTTTCCTGAGGATGAAGGGGAAGAGGGCGAACCAATGAGAGACTAGCTCTAGGTGTTGGGACAGGCACAGGTCACTCTATTTTCCCATCAGGAAGAAGAATTAAGCACAAGCTCAGCCTGCCCCCCAGAACCAGAAGAGGGCCTGAAGCAATCCTGCGCTTTTGCGGCCAGCTCCCAAAAAAGCGAGTTGAAAAATGGAGCTCAGGGGCCCTGCAATTCACAAACCTGCAGAGTTTTAAATGATACCTCTCGTCCACAAATATATTAAGGGAAGGCAACGAAGAGGCTTTGAAAGCAAGGCAGAATTGCAGGAAACAGATTTCAGGAGGTAGATTCGAATCGCCTTGAAAGCACATGAAAAGCGGCAAAACGTGGACAATGATGCCCTTGGCCAAAAAGGGCGTATGCGTTTTTTCCTGAATATACTCAGGAAAAAACGCATACGCCCTTTTTGGCCAACCAAGCAACCTGGAAAGGCAAATCAGCGCTCCAAAGAAGTCTCGCTTCCCAGCGGGCAAAAGGGCCATGCGGAAAAAAGTGTCCAAACCAGAAACGCAGGACCGGCCATGGAGAAATGGGAGCCTTGCTACGCTGATGGGTGGGATTTAAATTGCCAACAGCCACTCTGGAGAAGTGTAAGGTGTGTTCTGAAACATCTAAAAAACACAGCTTGGAGAGCATAGGGCACTTCCACTCATGGGCGTATAAATTGGGAAAACTAAAAATCAGCAAGACACAGGCACCCCAAAGTTTAGGGCTGCTCTGTTGACAAGAACCCCCACTTCATTACACCTTAAATATCCTAGGAAAGAGAAAAGTGGATAAAGAAGTTGGGGTCCTCATGTACAATGGAATATCACTCAGCCATGAAATCAACGTCATAAGGCTAGTAGCAGCACGATGAGTGGATTTAGGTACGACGATTCTAAGTGAAATAAGTCACACAGAAAAAGACACTTATCATAAGATATCACTTATAGAGGGAATGTAAAAACCGCTACACTTGAACTGAATTGCAAAACAGAACAGAATCACACGTTTAGGAAACACTCTATGGCTGCTGAACGGGAAAGGTGAGGTGGGGTGATGCATAAAACAAGGGTTTCAAATTAGCTCAGATACCGTTCCATAAACCCAATATGTAAGAGACAAGACCTATTCCTTTTTCAGTGAACTGGACTCAACACCCCCTATTCACCGCACAAGAATATATCTGACTAGTAAGAATCTTCAAACCTATGTATTGATATCTCTCTGTAAGTGAGTCAAGGGGTTTAAAGCGGCATAAACACAGCCGTGAAAAGCAGCTAAACCCCATTATAAAAATAAATTACTTTTCAAAACCCGTGAAACAAAGGCAGTGAAAGAGAGAGAAATTCTTACAAAATTCGTTCAGGGGCTGTGATGCAACCTGGATTGACCATATCTAGACCCACAGCTGATTGAGACATAAGGGTGGACACTCTTGGGGCTGAGAGGTTCGGTGAGGTTGGGTGAGCCAACGCAGACCCTTTCAAGTAATACTGCATGGTACCCATCCCATGGGTCCCAAATCTCCAGGTTCAAGGGCATCTTCCTACATCGAAAACATGCATGAGAAACCCAGAAGATGGTACACCGTGTGATCGGGAAAGGTTTCTGAAACGCACCTCATTTCTCATCTCCTTTGCTCGGGTTCGCCATTCCAGCCGATTTACTAGCCATCTCCCTCCTTGGAGAAGCAGCACCTTTAACCTCCTGTTCCGTACAGGTTGCAATTTGTTCTGAGGATGAAGGGGAAGAGGGGGAACCAATGAGAGACTAGCTCTAGGTGTTGGGACAGGCACGGGTCACTCTATTTTCCCATCAGGAAGAAGAATTAAGCACAAGCTCAGCCTGCCCCCCAGAACCAGAAGAGGGCCTGAAGCAATCCTGCGCTTTTGCGGCCAGCTCCCAAAAAAGCGAGTTGAAAAATGGAGCTCAGGGGCCCTGCAATTCACAAACCTGCAGAGTTTTAAATGATACCTCTCGTCCACAAATATATTAAGGGAAGGCAACGAAGAGGCTTTGAAAGCAAGGCAGAATTGCAGGAAACAGATTTCAGGAGGTAGATTCGAATCGCCTTGAAAGCACATGAAAAGCGGCAAAACGTGGACAATGATGCCCTTGGCCAAAAAGGGCGTATGCGTTTTTTCCTGAATATATTCAGGAAAAAACGCATACGCCCTTTTTGGCCAACCAAGCAACCTGGAAAGGCCAATCAGCGCTCCAAAGAAGTCTCGCTTCCCAGCGGGCAAAAGGGCCATGCGGAAAAAAGTGTCCAAACCAGAAATGCAGGACCGGCCATGGAGAAATGGGAGCCTTGCTACGCTGATGGGTGGGATGTAAATTGCCAACAGCCACTCTGGAGAAGTGTACGGTGTGTTCTGAAACATCTAAAAAACACAGCTTGGAGAGCATAGGGCACTTCCACTCATGGCGTATAAATTCGGAAAAGTAAAAATCAGCAAGACACAGGTACCCCAAAGTTTAGGGCTGCTCTGTTGACAAGAACCCCCACTTCATTACACCTTAAATATCCTAGGAAAGAGAAAAGTGGATAAAGAAGTTGGGGTCCTCATGTACAATGGAATATCACTCAGCCATGAAATCAACGTCATAAGGCTAGTAGCAGCACGATGAGTGGATTTAGGTACAACGATTCTAAGTGAAATAAGTCACACAGAAAAAGACACTTATCATAAGATATCACTTATAGAGGGAATGTAAAAACCGCTACACTTGAACTGAATTGCAAAACAGAACAGAGTCACACGTTTAGGAAACACACTATGGCTGCTGAACGGGAAAGGTGAGGTGGGGTGATGCATAAAACAAGGGTTTCAAATTAGCTCAGATACTGTTCCATAAACCCAATAAGTAATAGACAAGACCTGTTCCTTGCTCAGTGAACTGGACTCAACACCCCCTATTCACCGCACTAGAATATATCTGACTAGTAAGAATCTTCAAACCTATGTATTGATATCTCTCTGTAAGTGAGTCAAGGGGGTGTAAAGCGGCATAAACACAGCCGTGAAAAGCAGCTAAACCCCATTATAAAAATAAATTACTTTTCAAAAGCAGTGAAACAAAGACAGTGAAAGAGAGAGAAATTCTTCCAAAATTCGTTCAGGGGCTGTGATGCAACCTGGATTGACCATATCTAGACCCACAGCTGATTGAGACATAAGGGTGGACACTCTTGTGGCTGAGAGTTTCGGTGAGGTTGGGTGAGCCAACGCAGACCCTTTCAAGTAATACTGCATGGTACCCATCCCATGGGTCCCAAATCTCCAGGTTCAAGGGCATCTTCCTACATCGAAAACATGCATGAGAAACCCAGAAGATGGTACACCGTGTGATCGGGAAAGGTTTCTGAAACGCACCTCATTTCTCATCTCCTTTGCTCGGGTTCGCCATTCCAGCCGATTTACTAGCCATCTCCCTCCTTGGAGAAGCAGCACCTTTAACCTCCTGTTCCGTACAGGTTGCAATTTGTTCTGAGGATGAAGGGGAAGAGGGGGAACCAATGAGAGACTAGCTCTAGGTGTTGGGACAGGCACGGGTCACTCTATTTTCCCATCAGGAAGAAGAATTAAGCACAAGCTCAGCCTGCCCCCCAGAACCAGAAGAGGGCCTGAAGCAATCCTGCGCTTTTGCGGCCAGCTCCCAAAAAAGCGAGTTGAAAAATGGAGCTCAGGGGCCCTGCAATTCACAAACCTGCAGAGTTTTAAATGATACCTCTCGTCCACAAATATATTAAGGGAAGGCAACGAAGAGGCTTTGAAAGCAAGGCAGAATTGCAGGAAACAGATTTCAGGAGGTAGATTCGAATCGCCTTGAAAGCACATGAAAAGCGGCAAAACGTGGACAATGATGCCCTTGGCCAAAAAGGGCGTATGCGTTTTTTCCTGAATATATTCAGGAAAAAACGCATACGCCCTTTTTGGCCAACCAAGCAACCTGGAAAGGCCAATCAGCGCTCCAAAGAAGTCTCGCTTCCCAGCGGGCAAAAGGGCCATGCGGAAAAAAGTGTCCAAACCAGAAATGCAGGACCGGCCATGGAGAAATGGGAGCCTTGCTACGCTGATGGGTGGGATGTAAATTGCCAACAGCCACTCTGGAGAAGTGTACGGTGTGTTCTGAAACATCTAAAAAACACAGCTTGGAGAGCATAGGGCACTTCCACTCATGGCGTATAAATTCGGAAAAGTAAAAATCAGCAAGACACAGGTACCCCAAAGTTTAGGGCTGCTCTGTTGACAAGAACCCCCACTTCATTACACCTTAAATATCCTAGGAAAGAGAAAAGTGGATAAAGAAGTTGGGGTCCTCATGTACAATGGAATATCACTCAGCCATGAAATCAACGTCATAAGGCTAGTAGCAGCACGATGAGTGGATTTAGGTACAACGATTCTAAGTGAAATAAGTCACACAGAAAAAGACACTTATCATAAGATATCACTTATAGAGGGAATGTAAAAACCGCTACACTTGAACTGAATTGCAAAACAGAACAGAGTCACACGTTTAGGAAACACACTATGGCTGCTGAACGGGAAAGGTGAGGTGGGGTGATGCATAAAACAAGGGTTTCAAATTAGCTCAGATACTGTTCCATAAACCCAATAAGTAATAGACAAGACCTGTTCCTTGCTCAGTGAACTGGACTCAACACCCCCTATTCACCGCACTAGAATATATCTGACTAGTAAGAATCTTCAAACCTATGTATTGATATCTCTCTGTAAGTGAGTCAAGGGGGTGTAAAGCGGCATAAACACAGCCGTGAAAAGCAGCTAAACCCCATTATAAAAATAAATTACTTTTCAAAAGCAGTGAAACAAAGACAGTGAAAGAGAGAGAAATTCTTCCAAAATTCGTTCAGGGGCTGTGATGCAACCTGGATTGACCATATCTAGACCCACAGCTGATTGAGACATAAGGGTGGACACTCTTGTGGCTGAGAGGTTCGGTGAGGTTGGGTGAGCCAACGCAGACCCTTTCAAGTAATACTGCATGGTACCCATCCCATTGGTCCCAAATCTCCAGGTTCAAGGGCATCTTCCTACATCGAAAACATGCATGAGAAACCCAGAAGATGGTACACCGTGTGATCGGGAAAGGTTTCTGAAACGCACCTCATTTCTCATCTCCTTTGCTCGGGTTCGCCATTCCAGCCGATTTACTAGCCATCTCCCTCCTTGGAGAAGCAGCACCTTTAACCTCCTGTTCCGTACAGGTTGCAATTTGTTCTGAGGATGAAGGGGAAGAGGGGGAACCAATGAGAGACTAGCTCTAGGTGTTGGGACAGGCACGGGTCACTCTATTTTCCCATCAGGAAGAAGAATTAAGCACAAGCTCAGCCTGCCCCCCAGAACCAGAAGAGGGCCTGAAGCAATCCTGCGCTTTTGCGGCCAGCTCCCAAAAAAGCGAGTTGAAAAATGGAGCTCAGGGGCCCTGCAATTCACAAACCTGCAGAGTTTTAAATGATACCTCTCGTCCACAAATATATTAAGGGAAGGCAACGAAGAGGCTTTGAAAGCAAGGCAGAATTGCAGGAAACAGATTTCAGGAGGTAGATTCGAATCGCCTTGAAAGCACATGAAAAGCGGCAAAACGTGGACAATGATGCCCTTGGCCAAAAAGGGCGTATGCGTTTTTTCCTGAATATATTCAGGAAAAAACGCATACGCCCTTTTTGGCCAACCAAGCAACCTGGAAAGGCCAATCAGCGCTCCAAAGAAGTCTCGCTTCCCAGCGGGCAAAAGGGCCATGCGGAAAAAAGTGTCCAAACCAGAAACGCAGGACCGGCCATGGAGAAATGGGAGCCTTGCTACGCTGATGGGTGGGATGTAAATTGCCAACAGCCACTCTGGAGAAGTGTACGGTGTGTTCTGAAACATCTAAAAAACACAGCTTGGAGAGCATAGGGCACTTCCACTCATGGGCGTATAAATTCGGAAAACTAAAAATCAGCAAGACACAGGCACCCCATAGTTTAGGGCTGCTCTGTTGACAAGAACCCCCACTTCATTACACCTTAAATATCCTAGGAAAGAGAAAAGTGGATAAAGAAGTTGGGGTCCTCATGTACAATGGAATATCACTCAGCCATGAAATCAACGTCATAAGGCTAGTAGCAGCACGATGAGTGGATTTAGGTACGACGATTCTAAGTGAAATAAGTCACACAGAAAAAGACACTTATCCTAAGATATCACTTATAGAGGGAATGTAAAAACCGCTACACTTGAACTGAATTGCAAAACAGAACAGAGTCACACGTTTAGGAAACACACTATGGCTGCTGAACGGGAAAGGTGAGGTGGGGTGATGCATAAAACAAGGGTTTCAAATTAGCTCAGATACCGTTCCATAAACCCAATAAGTAATAGACAAGACCTGTTCCTTGCTCAGTGAACTGGACTCAACACCCCCTATTCACCGCACTAGAATATATCTGACTAGTAAGAATCTTCAAACCTATGTATTGATATCTCTCTGTAAGTGAGTCAAGGGGGTGTAAAGCGGCATAAACACAGCCGTGAAAAGCAGCTAAACCCCATTATAAAAATAAATTACTTTTCAAAACCAGTGAAACAAAGACAGTGAAAGAGAGAGAAATTCTTCCAAAATTCGTTCAGGGGCTGTGATGCAACCTGGATTGACCATATATAGACCCACAGCTGATTGAGACATAAGGGTGGACACTCTTGTGGCTGAGAGGTTCGGTGAGGTTGGGTGAGCCAACGCAGACCCTTTCAAGTAATACTGCATGGTACCCATCCCATGGGTCCCAAATCTCCAGGTTCAAGGGCATCTTCCTACATCGAAAACATGCATGAGAAACCCAGAAGATGGTACACCGTGTGATCGGGAAAGGTTTCTGAAACGCACCTCATTTCTCATCTCCTTTGCTCGGGTTCGCCATTCCAGCCGATTTACTAGCCATCTCCCTCCTTGGAGAAGCAGCACCTTTAACCTCCTGCTCCGTACAGGTTGCAATTTGTTCTGAGGATGAAGGGGAAGAGGGGGAACCAATGAGAGACTAGCTCTAGGTGTTGGGACAGGCACGGGTCACTCTATTTTCCCATCAGGAAGAAGAATTAAGCACAAGCTCAGCCTGCCCCCCAGAACCAGAAGAGGGCCTGAAGCAATCCTGCGCTTTTGCGGCCAGCTCCCAAAAAAGCGAGTTGAAAAATGGAGCTCAGGGGCCCTGCAATTCACAAACCTGCAGAGTTTTAAATGATACCTCTCGTCCACAAATATATTAAGGGAAGGCAACGAAGAGGCTTTGAAAGCAAGGCAGAATTGCAGGAAACAGATTTCAGGAGGTAGATTCGAATCGCCTTGAAAGCACATGAAAAGCGGCAAAACGTGGACAATGATGCCCTTGGCCAAAAAGGGCGTATGCGTTTTTTCCTGAATATATTCAGGAAAAAACGCATACGCCCTTTTTGGCCAACCAAGCAACCTGGAAAGGCCAATCAGCGCTCCAAAGAAGTCTCGCTTCCCAGCGGGCAAAAGGGCCATGCGGAAAAAAGTGTCCAAACCAGAAACGCAGGACCGGCCATGGAGAAATGGGAGCCTTGCTACGCTGATGGGTGGGATGTAAATTGCCAACCGCCACTCTGGAGAAGTGTACGGTGTGTTCTGAAACATCTAAAAAACACAGCTTGGAGAGCATAGGGCACTTCCACTCATGGGCGTATAAATTCGGAAAACTAAAAATCAGCAAGACACAGGCACCCCATAGTTTAGGGCTGCTCTGTTGACAAGAACCCCCACTTCATTACACCTTAAATATCCTAGGAAAGAGAAAAGTGGATAAAGAAGTTGGGGTCCTCATGTACAATGGAATATCACTCAGCCATGAAATCAACGTCATAAGGCTAGTAGCAGCACGATGAGTGGATTTAGGTACGACGATTCTAAGTGAAATAAGTCACACAGAAAAAGACACTTATCCTAAGATATCACTTATAGAGGGAATGTAAAAACCGCTACACTTGAACTGAATTGCAAAACAGAACAGAGTCACACGTTTAGGAAACACACTATGGCTGCTGAACGGGAAAGGTGAGGTGGGGTGATGCATAAAACAAGGGTTTCAAATTAGCTCAGATACCGTTCCATAAACCCAATAAGTAATAGACAAGACCTGTTCCTTGCTCAGTGAACTGGACTCAACACCCCCTATTCACCGCACTAGAATATATCTGACTAGTAAGAATCTTCAAACCTATGTATTGATATCTCTCTGTAAGTGAGTCAAGGGGGTGTAAAGCGGCATAAACACAGCCGTGAAAAGCAGCTAAACCCCATTATAAAAATAAATTACTTTTCAAAACCAGTGAAACAAAGACAGTGAAAGAGAGAGAAATTCTTCCAAAATTCGTTCAGGGGCTGTGATGCAACCTGGATTGACCATATCTAGACCCACAGCTGATTGAGACATAAGGGTGGACACTCTTGTGGCTGAGAGTTTCGGTGAGGTTGGGTGAGCCAACGCAGACCCTTTCAAGTAATACTGCATGGTACCCATCCCATGGGTCCCAAATCTCCAGGTTCAAGGGCATCTTCCTACATCGAAAACAGGCATGAGAACCCCAGAAGATGGTACACCGTGTGATCGGGAAAGGTTTCTGAAACGCACCTCATTTCTCATCTCCTTTGCTCGGGTTCGCCATTCCAGCCGATTTACTAGCCATCTCCCTCCTTGGAGAAGCAGCACCTTTAACCTCCTGTTCCGTACAGGTTGCAATTTGTTCTGAGGATGAAGGGGAAGAGGGGGAACCAATGAGAGACTAGCTCTAGCTGTTGGGACAGGCACGGGTCACTCTATTTTCCCATCAGGAAGAAGAATTAAGCACAAGCTCAGCCTGCCCCCCAGAACCAGAAGAGGGCCTGAAGCAATCCTGCGCTTTTGCGGCCAGCTCCCAAAAAAGCGAGTTGAAAAATGGAGCTCAGGGGCCCTGCAATTCACAAACCTGCAGAGTTTTAAATGATACCTCTCGTCCACAAATATATTAAGGGAAGGCAACGAAGAGGCTTTGAAAGCAAGGCAGAATTGCAGGAAACAGATTTCAGGAGGTAGATTCGAATCGCCTTGAAAGCACATGAAAAGCGGCAAAACGTGGACAATGATGCCCTTGGCCAAAAAGGGCGTATGCGTTTTTTCCTGAATATATTCAGGAAAAAACGCATACGCCCTTTTTGGCCAACCAAGCAACCTGGAAAGGCCAATCAGCGCTCCAAAGAAGTCTCGCTTCCCAGCGGGCAAAAGGGCCATGCGGAAAAAAGTGTCCAAACCAGAAACGCAGGACCGGCCATGGAGAAATGGGAGCCTTGCTACGCTGATGGGTGGGATGTAAATTGCCAACAGCCACTCTGGAGAAGTGTACGGTGTGTTCTGAAACATCTAAAAAACACAGCTTGGAGAGCATAGGGCACTTCCACTCATGGGCGTATAAATTCGGAAAACTAAAAATCAGCAAGACACAGGCACCCCATAGTTTAGGGCTGCTCTGTTGACAAGAACCCCCACTTCATTACACCTTAAATATCCTAGGAAAGAGAAAAGTGGATAAAGAAGTTGGGGTCCTCGTGTACAATGGAATATCACTCAGCCATGAAATCAACGTCATAAGGCTAGTAGCAGCACGATGAGTGGATTTAGGTACGACGATTCTAAGTGAAATAAGTCACACAGAAAAAGACACTTATCATAAGATATCACTTATAGAGGGAATGTAAAAACCGCTACACTTGAACTGAATTGCAAAACAGAACAGAGTCACACGTTTAGGAAACACACTATGGCTGCTGAACGGGAAAGGTGAGGTGGGGTGATGCATAAAACAAGGGTTTCAAATTAGCTCAGATACCGTTCCATAAACCCAATATGTAAGAGACAAGACCTATTCCTTTTTCAGTGAACTGGACTCAACACCCCCTATTCACCGCACAAGAATATATCTGACTAGTAAGAATCTTCACACCTATGTATTGATATCTCTCTGTAAGTGAGTCAAGGGGGTGTAAAGCGGCATAAACACAGCCGTGAAAAGCAGCTAAACCCCATTATAAAAATAAATTACTTTTCAAAACCCGTGAAACAAAGACAGTGAAAGAGAGAGAAATTCTTACAAAATTCGTTCAGGGGCTGTGATGCAACCTGGATTGACCATATCTAGACCCACAGCTGATTGAGACATAAGGGTGGACACTCTTGGGGCTGAGAGGTTCGGTGAGGTTGGGTGAGCCAACGCAGACCCTTTCAAGTAATACTGCATGGTACCCATCCCATGGGTCCCAAATCTCCAGGTTCAAGGGCATCTTCCTACATCGAAAACAGGCATGAGAAACCCAGAAGATGGTACACCGTGTGATCGGGAAAGGTTTCTGAAACGCACCTCATTTCTCATCTCCTTTGCTCGGATTCGCCATTCCAGCCGATTTACTAGCCATCTCCCTCCTTGGAGAATCAGCACCTTTAACCTCCTGTTCCGTACAGGTTGCAATTTGTTCTGAGGATGAAAGGGAAGAGGGGGAACCAATGAGAGACTAGCTCTAGGTGTTGGGACAGGCACGGGTCACTCTATTTTCCCATCAGGAAGAAGAATTAAGCACAAGCTCAGCCTGCCCCCCAGAACCCCAAGAGGGCCTGAAGCAATCCTGCGCTTTTGCGGCCTGCTCCCAAAAAAGCGAGTTGAAAAATGGAGCTCAGGGGCCCTGCAATACACAAACCTGCAGAGTTTTAAATGATACCTCTCGTCCACAAATATATTAAGGGAAGGCAACGAAGAGGCTTTGAAAGCAAGGCAGAATTGCAGGAAACAGATTTCAGGAGGTAGATTCGAATCGCCTTGAAAGCACATGAAAAGCGGCAAAACGTGGACAATGATGCCCTTGGCCAAAATGGGCGTATGCGTTTTTTCCTGAATATATTCAAGAAGAAACGCATACGGCCTTTTTGGCCAACCAAGCAACCTGGAAAGGCAAATCAGCGCTCCAAAGAATTCTCGCTTCCCAGCGGGCAAAAGGGCCATGCGGAAAAAAGTGTCCAAACCAGAAATGCAGGACCGGCCATGGAGAAATGGGAGCCTTGCTACGCTGATGGGTGGGATGTAAATTGCCAACAGCCACTCTGGAGAAGTGTACGGTGTGTTCCGAAATATATAAAAAACACAGCTTGGAGAGCATAGGGCACTTCCACTCATGGGCGTATAAATTGGGAAAACTAAAAATCAGCAAGACACAGGCACCCCAAAGTTTAGGGCTGCTCTGTTGACAAGAACCCCCACTTCATTACACCTTAAATATCCTAGGAAAGAGAAAAATGGATAAAGAAGTTGTGGTCCTAATGTACAATGGAATATCACTCAGCCATGAAATCAACGTCATAAGGCTAGTAGCAGCACGATGAGTGGATTTAGATACGACGATTCTAAGTGAAATAAGTCACACAGAAAAAGACACTTATCATAAGACATCACTTATAGAGGGAATGTAAAAACCGCTACACTTGAACTGAATTGCAAAACAGAACAGAGTCACACGTTTAGGAAACACACTATGGCTGCTGAACGGGAAAGGTGAGGTGGGGTGATGCATAAAACAAGGGTTTCAAATTAGCTCAGATACCGTTCCATAAACCCAATAAGTAATAGACAAGACCTGTTCCTTGCTCAGAGAACTGGACTCAACACCCCCTATTCACCGCACTAGAATATATCTGACTAGTAAGAATCTTCAAACCTATGTATTGATATCTCTCTGTAAGTGAGTCAAGGGGGTGTAAAGCGGCATAAACACAGCCGTGAAAAGCAGCTAAACCCCATTATAAAAATAAATTACTTTTCAAAACCAGTGAAACAAAGACAGTGAAAGAGAGAGAAATTCTTCCAAAATTCGTTCAGGGGCTGTGATGCAACCTGGATTGACCATATCTAGACCCACAGCTGATTGAGACATAAGGGTGGACACTCTTGTGGCTGAGAGTTTCGGTGAGGTTGGGTGAGCCAACGCAGACCCTTTCAAGTAATACTGCATGGTACCCATCCCATGGGTCCCAAATCTCCAGGTTCAAGGGCATCTTCCTACATCGAAAACATGCATGAGAAACCCAGAAGATGGTACACCGTGTGATCGGGAAAGGTTTCTGAAACGCACCTCATTTCTCATCTCCTTTGCTCGGGTTCGCCATTCCAGCCGATTTACTAGCCATCTCCCTCCTTGGAGAAGCAGCACCTTTAACCTCCTGTTCCGTACAGGTTGCAATTTGTTCTGAGGATGAAGGGGAAGAGGGGGAACCAATGAGAGACTAGCTCTAGGTGTTGGGACAGGCACGGGTCACTCTATTTTCCCATCAGGAAGAAGAATTAAGCACAAGCTCAGCCTGCCCCCCAGAACCAGAAGAGGGCCTGAAGCAATCCTGCGCTTTTGCGGCCAGCTCCCAAAAAAGCGAGTTGAAAAATGGAGCTCAGGGGCCCTGCAATTCACAAACCTGCAGAGTTTTAAATGATACCTCTCGTCCACAAATATATTAAGGGAAGGCAACGAAGAGGCTTTGAAAGCAAGGCAGAATTGCAGGAAACAGATTTCAGGAGGTAGATTCGAATCGCCTTGAAAGCACATGAAAAGCGGCAAAACGTGGACAATGATGCCCTTGGCCAAAAAGGGCGTATGCGTTTTTTCCTGAATATATTCAGGAAAAAACGCATACGCCCTTTTTGGCCAACCAAGCAACCTGGAAAGGCCAATCAGCGCTCCAAAGAAGTCTCGCTTCCCGGCGGGCAAAAGGGCCATGCGGAAAAAAGTGTCCAAACCAGAAACGCAGGACCGGCCATGGAGAAATGGGAGCCTTGCTACGCTGATGGGTGGGATGTAAATTGCCAACAGCCACTCTGGAGAAGTGTACGGTGTGTTCTGAAACATCTAAAAAACACAGCTTGGAGAGCATAGGGCACTTCCACTCATGGGCGTATAAATTCGGAAAACTAAAAATCAGCAAGACACAGGCACCCCATAGTTTAGGGCTGCTCTGTTGACAAGAACCCCCACTTCATTACACCTTAAATATCCTAGGAAAGAGAAAAGTGGATAAAGAAGTTGGGGTCCTCATGTACAATGGAATATCACTCAGCCATGAAATCAACGTCATAAGGCTAGTAGCAGCACGATGAGTGGATTTAGGTACGACGATTCTAAGTGAAATAAGTCACACAGAAAAAGACACTTATCATAAGATATCACTTATAGAGGGAATGTAAAAACCGCTACACTTGAACTGAATTGCAAAACAGAACAGAGTCACACGTTTAGGAAACACACTATGGCTGCTGAACGGGAAAGGTGAGGTGGGGTGATGCATAAAACAAGGGTTTCAAATTAGCTCAGATACCGTTCCATAAACCCAATAAGTAATAGACAAGACCTGTTCCTTGCTCAGTGAACTGGACTCAACACCCCCTATTCACCGCACTAGAATATATCTGACTAGTAAGAATCTTCAAACCTATGTATTGATATCTCTCTGTAAGTGAGTCAAGGGGGTGTAAAGCGGCATAAACACAGCCGTGAAAAGCAGCTAAACCCCATTATAAAAATAAATTACTTTTCAAAACCAGTGAAACAAAGACAGTGAAAGAGAGAGAAATTCTTCCAAAATTCGTTCAGGGGCTGTGATGCAACCTGGATTGACCATATCTAGACCCACAGCTGATTGAGACATAAGGGTGGACACTCTTGTGGCTGAGAGTTTCGGTGAGGTTGGGTGAGCCAACGCAGACCCTTTCAAGTAATACTGCATGGTACCCATCCCATGGGTCCCAAATCTCCAGGTTCAAGGGCATCTTCCTACATCGAAAACATGCATGAGAAACCCAGAAGATGGTACACCGTGTGATCGGGAAAGGTTTCTGAAACGCACCTCATTTCTCATCTCCTTTGCTCGGGTTCGCCATTCCAGCCGATTTACTAGCCATCTCCCTCCTTGGAGAAGCAGCACCTTTAACCTCCTGTTCCGTACAGGTTGCAATTTGTTCTGAGGATGAAGGGGAAGAGGGGGAACCAATGAGAGACTAGCTCTAGGTGTTGGGACAGGCACGGGTCACTCTATTTTCCCATCAGGAAGAAGAATTAAGCACAAGCTCAGCCTGCCCCCCAGAACCAGAAGAGGGCCTGAAGCAATCCTGCGCTTTTGCGGCCAGCTCCCAAAAAAGCGAGTTGAAAAATGGAGCTCAGGGGCCCTGCAATTCACAAACCTGCAGAGTTTTAAATGATACCTCTCGTCCACAAATATATTAAGGGAAGGCAACGAAGAGGCTTTGAAAGCAAGGCAGAATTGCAGGAAACAGATTTCAGGAGGTAGATTCGAATCGCCTTGAAAGCACATGAAAAGCGGCAAAACGTGGACAATGATGCCCTTGGCCAAAAAGGGCGTATGCGTTTTTTCCTGAATATATTCAGGAAAAAACGCATACGCCCTTTTTGGCCAACCAAGCAACCTGGAAAGGCCAATCAGCGCTCCAAAGAAGTCTCGCTTCCCAGCGGGCAAAAGGGCCATGCGGAAAAAAGTGTCCAAACCAGAAACGCAGGACCGGCCATGGAGAAATGGGAGCCTTGCTACGCTGATGGGTGGGATGTAAATTGCCAACAGCCACTCTGGAGAAGTGTACGGTGTGTTCTGAAACATCTAAAAAACACAGCTTGGAGAGCATAGGGCACTTCCACTCATGGGCGTATAAATTCGGAAAACTAAAAATCAGCAAGACACAGGCACCCCATAGTTTAGGGCTGCTCTGTTGACAAGAACCCCCACTTCATTACACCTTAAATATCCTAGGAAAGAGAAAAGTGGATAAAGAAGTTGGGGTCCTCGTGTACAATGGAATATCACTCAGCCATGAAATCAACGTCATAAGGCTAGTAGCAGCACGATGAGTGGATTTAGGTACGACGATTCTAAGTGAAATAAGTCACACAGAAAAAGACACTTATCATAAGATATCACTTATAGAGGGAATGTAAAAACCGCTACACTTGAACTGAATTGCAAAACAGAACAGAGTCACACGTTTAGGAAACACACTATGGCTGCTGAACGGGAAAGGTGAGGTGGGGTGATGCATAAAACAAGGGTTTCAAATTAGCTCAGATACCGTTCCATAAACCCAATATGTAAGAGACAAGACCTATTCCTTTTTCAGTGAACTGGACTCAACACCCCCTATTCACCGCACAAGAATATATCTGACTAGTAAGAATCTTCACACCTATGTATTGATATCTCTCTGTAAGTGAGTCAAGGGGGTGTAAAGCGGCATAAACACAGCCGTGAAAAGCAGCTAAACCCCATTATAAAAATAAATTACTTTTCAAAACCCGTGAAACAAAGGCAGTGAAAGAGAGAGAAATTCTTACAAAATTCGTTCAGGGGCTGTGATGCAACCTGGATTGACCATATCTAGACCCACAGCTGATTGAGACATAAGGGTGGACACTCTTGGGGCTGAGAGGTTCGGTGAGGTTGGGTGAGCCAACGCAGACCCTTTCAAGTAATACTGCATGGTACCCATCCCATGGGTCCCAAATCTCCAGGTTCAAGGGCATCTTCCTACATCGAAAACAGGCATGAGAAACCCAGAAGATGGTACACCGTGTGATCGGGAAAGGTTTCTGAAACGCACCTCATTTCTCATCTCCTTTGCTCGGATTCGCCATTCCCGCCGATTTACTAGCCATCTCCCTCCTTGGAGAATCAGCACCTTTAACCTCCTGTTCCGTACAGGTTGCAATTTGTTCTGAGGATGAAAGGGAAGAGGGGGAACCAATGAGAGACTAGCTCTAGGTGTTGGGACAGGCACGGGTCACTCTATTTTCCCATCAGGAAGAAGAATTAAGCACAAGCTCAGCCTGCCCCCCAGAACCCCAAGAGGGCCTGAAGCAATCCTGCGCTTTTGCGGCCAGCTCCCAAAAAAGCGAGTTGAAAAATGGAGCTCAGGGGCCCTGCAATTCACAAACCTGCAGAGTTTTAAATGATACCTCTCGTCCACAAATATATTAAGGGAAGGCAACGAAGAGGCTTTGAAAGCAAGGCAGAATTGCAGGAAACAGATTTCAGGAGGTAGATTCGAATCGCCTTGAAAGCACATGAAAAGCGGCAAAACGTGGACAATGATGCCCTTGGCCAAAAAGGGCGTATGCGTTTTTTCCTGAATATATTCAGGAAAAAACGCATACGCCCTTTTTGGCCAACCAAGCAACCTGGAAAGGCCAATCAGCGCTCCAAAGAAGTCTCGCTTCCCAGCGGGCAAAAGGGCCATGCGGAAAAAAGTGTCCAAACCAGAAACGCAGGACCGGCCATGGAGAAATGGGAGCCTTGCTACGCTGATGGGTGGGATGTAAATTGCCAACAGCCACTCTGGAGAAGTGTACGGTGTGTTCTGAAACATCTAAAAAACACAGCTTGGAGAGCATAGGGCACTTCCACTCATGGGCGTATAAATTCGGAAAACTAAAAATCAGCAAGACACAGGCACCCCATAGTTTAGGGCTGCTCTGTTGACAAGAACCCCCACTTCATTACACCTTAAATATCCTAGGAAAGAGAAAAGTGGATAAAGAAGTTGGGGTCCTCGTGTACAATGGAATATCACTCAGCCATGAAATCAACGTCATAAGGCTAGTAGCAGCACGATGAGTGGATTTAGGTACGACGATTCTAAGTGAAATAAGTCACACAGAAAAAGACACTTATCATAAGATATCACTTATAGAGGGAATGTAAAAACCGCTACACTTGAACTGAATTGCAAAACAGAACAGAGTCACACGTTTAGGAAACACACTATGGCTGCTGAACGGGAAAGGTGAGGTGGGGTGATGCATAAAACAAGGGTTTCAAATTAGCTCAGATACCGTTCCATAAACCCAATATGTAAGAGACAAGACCTATTCCTTTTTCAGTGAACTGGACTCAACACCCACTATTCACCGCACAAGAATATATCTGACTAGTAAGAATCTTCACACCTATGTATTGATATCTCTCTGTAAGTGAGTCAAGGGGGTGTAAAGCGGCATAAACACAGCCGTGAAAAGCAGCTAAACCCCATTATAAAAATAAATTACTTTTCAAAACCCGTGAAACAAAGGCAGTGAAAGAGAGAGAAATTCTTACAAAATTCGTTCAGGGGCTGTGATGCAACCTGGATTGACCATATCTAGACCCACAGCTGATTGAGACATAAGGGTGGACACTCTTGGGGCTGAGAGGTTCGGTGAGGTTGGGTGAGCCAACGCAGACCCTTTCAAGTAATACTGCATGGTACCCATCCCATGGGTCCCAAATCTCCAGGTTCAAGGGCATCTTCCTACATCGAAAACAGGCATGAGAAACCCAGAAGATGGTACACCGTGTGATCGGGAAAGGTTTCTGAAACGCACCTCATTTCTCATCTCCTTTGCTCGGATTCGCCATTCCAGCCGATTTACTAGCCATCTCCCTCCTTGGAGAATCAGCACCTTTAACCTCCTGTTCCGTACAGGTTGCAATTTGTTCTGAGGATGAAAGGGAAGAGGGGGAACCAATGAGAGACTAGCTCTAGGTGTTGGGACAGGCACGGGTCACTCTATTTTCCCATCAGGAAGAAGAATTAAGCACAAGCTCAGCCTGCCCCCCAGAACCCCAAGAGGGCCTGAAGCAATCCTGCGCTTTTGCGGCCAGCTCCCAAAAAAGCGAGTTGAAAAATGGAGCTCAGGGGCCCTGCAATTCACAAACCTGCAGAGTTTTAAATGATACCTCTCGTCCACAAATATATTAAGGGAAGGCAACGAAGAGGCTTTGAAAGCAAGGCAGAATTGCAGGAAACAGATTTCAGGAGGTAGATTCGAATCGCCTTGAAAGCACATGAAAAGCGGCAAAACGTGGACAATGATGCCCTTGGCCAAAAAGGGCGTATGCGTTTTTTCCTGAATATATCCAGGAAAAAACGCATACGCCCTTTTTGGCCAACCAAGCAACCTGGAAAGGCCAATCAGCGCTCCAAAGAAGTCTCGCTTCCCAGCGGGCAAAAGGGCCATGCGGAAAAAAGTGTCCAAACCAGAAACGCAGGACCGGCCATGGAGAAATGGGAGCCTTGCTACGCTGATGGGTGGGATGTAAATTGCCAACAGCCACTCTGGAGAAGTGTATGGTGTGTTCTGAAACATCTAAAAAACACAGCTTGGAGAGCATAGGGCACTTCCACTCATGGGCATATAAATTGGGAAAACTAAAAATCAGCAAGACACAGGCACCCCATAGTTTAGGGCTGCTCTGTTGACAAGAACCCCCACTTCATTACACCTTAAATATCCTAGGAAAGAGAAAAGTGGATAAAGAAGTTGGGGTCCTCGTGTACAATGGAATATCACTCAGCCATGAAATCAACGTCATAAGGCTAGTAGCAGCACGATGAGTGGATTTAGGTACGACGATTCTAAGTGAAATAAGTCACACAGAAAAAGACACTTATCATAAGATATCACTTATAGAGGGAATGTAAAAACCGCTACACTTGAACTGAATTGCAAAACAGAACAGAGTCACACGTTTAGGAAACACACTATGGCTGCTGAACGGGAAAGGTGAGGTGGGGTGATGCATAAAACAAGGGTTTCAAATTAGCTCAGATTCCGTTCCATAAACCCAATATGTAAGAGACAAGACCTATTCCTTTTTCAGTGAACTGGACTCAACACCCCCTATTCACCGCACTAGAATATATCTGACTAGTAAGAATCTTCACACATATGTATTGATATTTCTCTGTAAGTGAGTCAAGGGGGTGTAAAGCGGCATAAACACAGCCGTGAAAAGCAGCTAAACCCCATTATAAAAATAAATTACTTTTCAAAACCCGTGAAACAAAGGCAGTGAAAGAGAGAGAAATTCTTACAAAATTCGTTCAGGGGCTGTGATGCAACCTGGATTGACCATATCTAGACCCACAGCTGATTGAGACATAAGGGTGGACACTCTTGGGGCTGAGAGGTTCGGTGAGGTTGGGTGAACCAACGCAGACCCTTTCAAGTAATACTGCATGGTACCCATCCCATGGGTCCCAAATCTCCAGGTTCAAGGGCATCTTCCTACATCGAAAACAGGCATGAGAAACCCAGAAGATGGTACACCGTGTGATCGGGAAAGGTTTCTGAAACGCACCTCATTTCTCATCACCTTTGCCCGGGTTCGCCATTCCAGCCGATTTACTAGCCATCTCCCTCCTTGGAGAATCAGCACCTTTAACCTCCTGTTCCGTACAGGTTGCAATTTGTTCTGAGGATGAAGGGGAAGAGGGGGAACCAATGAGAGACTAGCTCTAGGTGTTGGGACAGGCACAGGTCACTCTATTTTCCCATCAGGAAGAAGAATTAATCACAAGCTCAGCCTGCCCCCCAGAACCAGAAGAGGGCCTGAAGCAATCCTGCGCTTTTGCGGCCAGCTCCCAAAAAAGCGAGTTGAAAAATGGAGCTCAGGGGCCCTGCAATTCACAAACCTGCAGAGTTTTAAATGATACCTCTCGTCCACAAATATATTAAGGGAAGGCAACGAAGAGGCTTTGAAAGCAAGGCAGAATTGCAGGAAACAGATTTCAGGAGGTAGATTCGAATCGCCTTGAAAGCACATGAAAAGCGGCAAAACGTGGACAATGATGCCCTTGGCCAAAAAGGGCGTATGCGTTTTTTCCTGAATATATTCAGGAAAAAACGCATACGCCCTTTTTGGCCAACCAAGCAACCTGGAAAGGCCAATCAGCGCTCCAAAGAAGTCTCGCTTCCCAGCGGGCAAAAGGGCCATGCGGAAAAAAGTGTCCAAACCAGAAACGCAGGACCGGCCATGGAGAAATGGGAGCCTTGCTACGCTGATGGGTGGGATGTAAATTGCCAACAGCCACTCTGGAGAAGTGTATGGTGTGTTCTGAAACATCTAAAAAACACAGCTTGGAGAGCATAGGGCACTTCCACTCATGGGCATATAAATTGGGAAAACTAAAAATCAGCAAGACACAGGCACCCCATAGTTTAGGGCTGCTCTGTTGACAAGAACCCCCACTTCATTACACCTTAAATATCCTAGGAAAGAGAAAAGTGGATAAAGAAGTTGGGGTCCTCTTGTACAATGGAATATCACTCAGCCATGAAATCAACGTCATAAGGCTAGTAGCAGCACGATGAGTGGATTTAGGTACGACGATTCTAAGTGAAATAAGTCACACAGAAAAAGACACTTATCATAAGATATCACTTATAGAGGGAATGTAAAAACCGCTACACTTGAACTGAATTGCAAAACAGAACAGAGTCACACGTTTAGGAAACACACTATGGCTGCTGAACGGGAAAGGTGAGGTGGGGTGATGCATAAAACAAGGGTTTCAAATTAGCTCAGATTCCGTTCCATAAACCCAATATGTAAGAGACAAGACCTATTCCTTTTTCAGTGAACTGGACTCAACACCCCCTATTCACCGCACTAGAATATATCTGACTAGTAAGAATCTTCACACATATGTATTGATATTTCTCTGTAAGTGAGTCAAGGGGGTGTAAAGCGGCATAAACACAGCCGTGAAAAGCAGCTAAACCCCATTATAAAAATAAATTACTTTTCAAAACCCGTGAAACAAAGGCAGTGAAAGAGAGAGAAATTCTTACAAAATTCGTTCAGGGGCTGTGATGCAACCTGGATTGACCATATCTAGACCCACAGCTGATTGAGACATAAGGGTGGACACTCTTGGGGCTGAGAGGTTCGGTGAGGTTGGGTGAACCAACGCAGACCCTTTCAAGTAATACTGCATGGTACCCATCCCATGGGTCCCAAATCTCCAGGTTCAAGGGCATCTTCCTACATCGAAAACAGGCATGAGAAACCCAGAAGATGGTACACCGTGTGATCGGGAAAGGTTTCTGAAACGCACCTCATTTCTCATCACCTTTGCCCGGGTTCGCCATTCCAGCCGATTTACTAGCCATCTCCCTCCTTGGAGAATCAGCACCTTTAACCTCCTGTTCCGTACAGGTTGCAATTTGTTCTGAGGATGAAGGGGAAGAGGGGGAACCAATGAGAGACTAGCTCTAGGTGTTGGGACAGGCACAGGTCACTCTATTTTCCCATCAGGAAGAAGAATTAATCACAAGCTCAGCCTGCCCCCCAGAACCAGAAGAGGGCCTGAAGCAATCCTGCGCTTTTGCGGCCAGCTCCCAAAAAAGCGAGTTGAAAAATGGAGCTCAGGGGCCCTGCAATTCACAAACCTGCAGAGTTTTAAATGATACCTCTCGTCCACAAATATATTAAGGGAAGGCAACGAAGAGGCTTTGAAAGCAAGGCAGAATTGCAGGAAACAGATTTCAGGAGGTAGATTCGAATCGCCTTGAAAGCACATGAAAAGCGGCAAAACGTGGACAATGATGCCCTTGGCCAAAATGGGCGTATGCGTTTTTTCCTGAATATATTCAAGAAGAAACGCATACGGCCTTTTTGGCCAACCAAGCAACCTGGAAAGGCAAATCAGCGCTCCAAAGAATTCTCGCTTCCCAGCGGGCAAAAGGGCCATGCGGAAAAAAGTGTCCAAACCAGAAATGCAGGACCGGCCATGGAGAAATGGGAGCCTTGCTACGCTGATGGGTGGGATGTAAATTGCCAACAGCCACTCTGGAGAAGTGTACGGTGTGTTCTGAAATATATAAAAAACACAGCTTGGAGAGCATAGGGCACTTCCACTCATGGGCGTATAAATTGGGAAAACTAAAAATCAGCAAGACACAGGCACCCCAAAGTTTAGGGCTGCTCTGTTGACAAGAACCCCCACTTCATTACACCTTAAATATCCTAGGAAAGAGAAAAATGGATAAAGAAGTTGTGGTCCTCATGTACAATGGAATATCACTCAGCCATGAAATCAACGTCATAAGGCTAGTAGCAGCACGATGAGTGGATTTAGATACGACGATTCTAAGTGAAATAAGTCACACAGAAAAAGACACTTATCATAAGATATCACTTATAGAGGGAATGTAAAAACCGCTACACTTGAACTGAATTGCAAAACAGAACAGAGTCACACGTTTAGGAAACACACTATGGCTGCTGAACGGGAAAGGTGAGGTGGGGTGATGCATAAAACAAAGGTTTCAAATTAGCTCAGATACCGTTCCATAAACCCAATAAGTAATAGACAAGACCTGTTCCTTGCTCAGTGAACTGGACTCAACACCCCCTATTCACCGCACTAGAATATATCTGACTAGTAAGAATCTTCAAACCTATGTATTGATATCTCTCTGTAAGTGAGTCAAAGGGGTGTAAAGCGGCATAAACACAGCCGTGAAAAGCAGCTAAACCCCATTATAAAAATAAATTACTTTTAAAAACCAGTGAAACAAAGACAGTGAAAGAGAGAGAAATTCTTACAAAATTCGTTCAGGGGCTGTGATGCAACCTGGATTGACCATATCTAGACCCACAGCTGATTGAGACATAAGGGTGGACACTCTTGTGGCTGAGAGGTTCGGTGAGGTTGGGTGAGCCAACGCAGACCCTTTCAAGTAATACTGCATGGTACCCATCCCATGGGTCCCAAATCTCCAGGTTCAAGGGCATCTTCCTACATCGAAAACATGCATGAGAAACCCAGAAGATGGTACACCGTGTGATCGGGAAAGGTTTCTGAAACGCACCTCATTTCTCATCTCCTTTGCTCGGGTTCACCATTCCAGCCGATTTACTAGCCATCTCCCTCCTTGGAGAATCAGCACCTTTAACCTCCTGTTCCGTACAGGTTGCAATTTGTCCTGAGGATGAAGGGGAAGAGGGGGAACCAATGAGAGACTAGCTCTAGGTGTTGGGACAGGCACGGGTCACTCTATTTTCCCATCAGGAAGAAGAATTAAGCACAAGCTCAGCCTGCCCCCCAGAACCAGAAGAGGGCCTGAAGCAATCCTGCGCTTTTGCGGCCAGCTCCCAAAAAAGCGAGTTGAAAAATAGAGCTCAGGGGCCCTGCAATTCACAAACCTGCAGAGTTTTAAATGATACCTCTCGTCCACAAATATATTAAGGGAAGGCAACGAAGAGGCTTTGAAAGCAAGGCAGAATTGCAGGAAACAGATTTCAGGAGGTAGATTCGAATCGCCTTGAAAGCACATGAAAAGCGGCAAAACGTGGACAATGATGCCCTTGGACAAAAAGGGCGTATGCGTTTTTTCCTGAATATATTCAGGAAAAAACGCATACGCCCTTTTTGGCCAACCAAGCAACCTGGAAAGGCAAATCAGCGCTCCAAAGAAGTCTCGCTTCCCAGCGGGCAAAAGGGCCATGTGGAAAAAAGTGTCCAAACCAGAAACGCAGGACCGGCCATGGAGAAATGGGAGCCTTGCTATGCTGATGGGTGGGATGTAAATTGCCAACAGCCACTCTGGAGAAGTGTACGGTGTGTTCTGAAACATCTAAAAAACACAGCTTGGAGAGCATAGGGCACTTCCACTCATGGGCGTATAAATTGGGAAAACTAAAAATCAGCAAGACACAGGCACCCCAAAGTTTAGGGCTGCTCTGTTGACAAGAACCCCCACTTCATTACACCTTAAATATCCTAGGAAAGAGAAAAATGGATAAAGAACTTGTGGTCCTCATGTACAATGGAATATCACTCAGCCATGAAATCAACGTCATAAGGCTAGTAGCAGCACGATGAGTGGATTTAGGTACGACGATTCTAAGTGAAATAAGTCACACAGAAAAAGACACTTATCCTAAGATATCACTTCTAGAGGGAATGTAAAAACCGCTACACTTGAACTGAATTGCAAAACAGAACAGAGTCACACGTTTAGGAAACACACTATGGCTGCTGAACGGGAAAGGTGAGGTGGGGTGATGCATAAAACAAGGGTTTCAAATTAGCTCAGATACCGTTCCATAAACCCAATATGTAAGAGACAAGACCTATTCCTTTTTCAGTGAACTGGACTCAACACCCCCTATTCACCGCACTAGAATATATCTGACTAGTAAGAATCTTCACACCTATGTATTGATATCTCTCTGTAAGTGAGTCAAGGGGGTGTAAAGCGGCATAAACACAGCCGTGAAAAGCAGCTAAACCCCATTATAAAAATAAATTACTTTTCAAAACCCGTGAAACAAAGGCAGTGAAAGAGAGAGAAATTCTTACAAAATTCGTTCAGGGGCTGTGATGCAACCTGGATTGACCATATCTAGACCCACAGCTGATTGAGACATAAGGGTGGACACTCTTGGGGCTGAGAGGTTCGGTGAGGTTGGGTGAGCCAACGCAGACCCTTTAAAGTAATACTGCATGGTACCCATCCCATGGGTCCCAAATCTCCAGGTTCAAGGGCATCTTCCTACATCGAAAACAGGCATGAGAAACCCAGAAGATGGTACACCGTGTGATCGGGAAAGGTTTCTGAAACGCACCTCATTTCTCATCTCCTTTGCTCGGATTCGCCATTCCAGCCGATTTACTAGCCATCTCCCTCCTTGGAGAATCAGCACCTTTAACCTCCTGTTCCGTACAGGTTGCAATTTGTTCTGAGGATGAAGGGGAAGAGGGGGAACCAATGAGACACTAGCTCTAGGTGTTGGGAGAGGCAACAGGTCACTCTATTTTCCCATCAGGAAGAAGAATTAAGCACAAGCTCAGCCTGCCCCCCAGAACCCCAAGAGGGCCTGAAGCAATCCTGCGCCTTTGCGGCCAGCTCCCAAAAAAGCGAGTTGAAAAATGGAGCTCAGGGGCCCTGCAATTCACAAACCTGCAGAGTTTTAAATGATACCTCTCGTCCACAAATATATTAAGGGAAGGCAACGAAGAGGCTTTGAAAGCAAGGCAGAATTGCAGGAAACAGATTTCAGGAGGTAGATTCGAATCGCCTTGAAAGCACATGAAAAGCGGCAAAACGTGGACAATGATGCCCTTGGCCAAAAAGGGCGTATGCGTTTTTTCCTGAATATATTCAGGAAAAAACGCATCCGCCCTTTTTGGCCAACCAAGCAACCTGGAAAGGCAAATCAGCGCTCCAAAGAATTCTCGCTTCCCAGCGGTCAAAAGGGCCATGCGGAAAAAAGTGTCCAAACCAGAAATGCAGGACCGGCCATGGAGAAATGGGAGCCTTGCTACGCTGATGGGTGGGATGTAAATTGCCAACAGCCACTCTGGAGAAGTGTACGGTGTGTTCTGAAATATCTAAAAAACACAGCTTGGAGAGCATAGGGCACTTCCACTCATGGGCGTATAAATTGGGAAAACTAAAAATCAGCAAGACACAGGCACCCCAAAGTTTAGGGCTGCTCTGTTGACAAGAACCCCCACTTCATTACACCTTAAATATCCTAGGAAAGAGAAAAATGGATAAAGAAGTTGTGGTCCTCATGTACAATGGAATATCACTCAGCCATGAAATCAACGTCATAAGGCTAGTAGCAGCACGATGAGTGGATTTAGATACGACGATTCTAAGTGAAATAAGTCACACAGAAAAAGACACTTATCATAAGATATCACTTATAGAGGGAATGTAAAAACCGCTACACTTGAACTGAATTGTAAAACAGAACAGAGTCACACGTTTAGAAAACACACTATGGCTGCTGAACGGGAAAGGTGAGGTGGGGTGATGCATAAAACAAGGGTTTCAAATTAGCTCAGATACCGTTCCATAAACCCAATAAGTAATAGACAAGACCTGTTCCTTGCTCAGTGAACTGGACTCAACACCCCCTATTCACCGCACTAGAATATATCTGACTAGTAAGAATCTTCAAACCTATGTATTGATATCTCTCTGTAAGTGAGTCAAGGGGGTGTAAAGCGGCATAAACACAGCCGTGAAAAGCAGCTAAACCCCATTATAAAAATAAATTACTTTTAAAAACCAGTGAAACAAAGACAGTGAAAGAGAGAGAAATTCTTACAAAATTCGTTCAGGGGCTGTGATGCAACCTGGATTGACCATATCTAGACCCACAGCTGATTGAGACATAAGGGTGGACACTCTTGTGGCTGAGAGGTTCGGTGAGGTTGGGTGAGCCAACGCAGACCCTTTCAAGTAATACTGCATGGTACCCATCCCATGGGTCCCAAATCTCCAGGTTCAAGGGCATCTTCCTACATCGAAAACATGCATGAGAAACCCAGAAGATGGTACACCGTGTGATCGGGAAAGGTTTCTGAAATGCACCTCATTTCTCATCTCCTTTGCTCGGGTTCGCCATTCCAGCCGATTTACTAGCCATCTCCCTCCTTGGAGAATCAGCACCTTTAACCTCCTGTTCCGTACAGGTTGCAATTTGTCCTGAGGATGAACGGGAAGAGGGGGAACCAATGAGAGACTAGCTCTAGGTGTTGGGACAGGCACGGGTCACTCTATTTTCCCATCAGGAAGAAGAATTAAGCACAAGCTCAGCCTGCCCCCCAGAACCAGAAGAGGGCCTGAAGCAATCCTGCGCTTTTGCGGCCAGCTCCCAAAAAAGCGAGTTGAAAAATGGAGCTCAGGGGCCCTGCAATTCACAAACCTGCAGAGTTTTAAATGATACCTCTCGTCCACAAATATATTAAGGGAAGGCAACGAAGAGGCTTTGAAAGCAAGGCAGAATTGCAGGAAACAGATTTCAGGAGGTAGATTCGAATCGCCTTGAAAGCACATGAAAAGCGGCAAAACGTGGACAATGATGCCCTTGGCCAAAAAGGGCGTATGCGTTTTTTCCTGAATATATTCAGGAAAAAACGCATACGCCCTTTTTGGCCAACCAAGCAACCTGGAAAGGCCAATCAGCGCTCCAAAGAAGTCTCGCTTCCCAGCGGGCAAAAGGGCCATGTGGAAAAAAGTGTCCAAACCAGAAACGCAGGACCGGCCATGGAGAAATGGGAGCCTTGCTACGCTGATGGGTGGGATGTAAATTGCCAACAGCCACTCTGGAGAAGTGTACGGTGTGTTCTGAAACATCTAAAAAACACAGCTTGGAGAACATAGGGCACTTCCACTCATGGGCGTATAAATTGGGAAAACTAAAAATCAGCAAGACACAGGCACCCCAAAGTTTAGGGCTGCTCTGTTGACAAGAACCCCCACTTCATTACACCTTAAATATCCTAGGAAAGAGAAAAATGGATAAAGAAGTTGGGGTCCTCATGTACAATGGAATATCACTCAGCCATGAAATCAACGTCATAAGGCTAGTAGCAGCACGATGAGTGGATTTAGGTACGACGATTCTAAGTGAAATAAGTCACACAGAAAAAGACACTTATCATAAGATATCACTTCTAGAGGGAATGTAAAAACCGCTACACTTGAACTGAATTGCAAAACAGAACAGAGTCACACGTTTAGGAAACACACTATGGCTGCTGAACGGGAAAGGTGAGGTGGGGTGATGCATAAAACAAGGGTTTCAAATTAGCTCAGATACCGTTCCATAAACCCAATATGTAAGAGACAAGACCTATTCCTTTTTCAGTGAACTGGACTCAACACCCCCTATTCACCGCACTAGAATATATCTGACTAGTAAGAATCTTCACACCTATGTATTGATATCTCTCTGTAAGTGAGTCAAGGGGGTGTAAAGCGGCATAAACACAGCCGTGAAAAGCAGCTAAACCCCATTATAAAAATAAATTACTTTTCAAAACCCGTGAAACAAAGGCAGTGAAAGAGAGAGAAATTCTTACAAAATTCGTTCAGGGGCTGTGATGCAACCTGGATTGACCATATCTAGACCCACAGCTGATTGAGACATAAGGGTGGACACTCTTGGGGCTGAGAGGTTCGGTGAGGTTGGGTGAGCCAACACAGACCCTTTAAAGTAATACTGCATGGTACCCATCCCATGGGTCCCAAATCTCCAGGTTCAAGGGCATCTTCCTACATCGAAAACAGGCATGAGAAACCCAGAAGATGGTACACCGTGTGATCGGGAAAGGTTTCTGAAACGCACCTCATTTCTCATCTCCTTTGCTCGGGTTCGCCATTCCAGCCGATTTACTAGCCATCTCCCTCCTTGTAGAATCAGCACCTTTAACCTCCTGTTCCGTACAGGTTGCAATTTGTTCTGAGGATGAAGGGGAAGAGGGGGAACCAATGAGACACTAGCTCTAGGTGTTGGGAAAGGCACAGGTCACTCTATTTTCCCATCAGGAAGAAGAATTAAGCACAAGCTCAGCCTGCCCCCCAGAACCAAAAGAGGGCCTGAAGCAATCCTGCGCTTTTGCGGCCAGCTCCCAAAAAAGCGAGTTGAAAAATGGAGCTCAGGGGCCCTGCAATTCACAAACCTGCAGAGTTTTAAATGATACCTCTCGTCCACAAATATATTAAGGGAAGGCAACGAAGAGGCTTTGAAAGCAAGGCAGAATTGCAGGAAACAGATTTCAGGAGGTAGATTCGAATCGCCTTGAAAGCACATGAAAAGCGGCAAAACGTGGACAATGATGCCCTTGGCCAAAAAGGGCGTATGTGTTTTTTCCTGAATATATTCAGGAAAAAACGCATACGCCCTTTTTGGCCAACCAAGCAACCTGGAAAGGCAAATCAGCGCTCCAAAGAATTCTCGCTTCCCAGCGGTCAAAAGGGCCATGCGGAAAAATGTGTCCAAACCAGAAATGCAGGACCGGCCATGGAGAAATGGGAGCCTTGCTACGCTGATGGGTGGGATGTAAATTGCCAACAGCCACTCTGGAGAAGTGTACGGTGTGTTCTGAAATATCTAAAAAACACAGCTTGGAGAGCATAGGGCACTTCCACTCATGGGCGTATAAATTGGGAAAACTAAAAATCAGCAAGACACAGGCACCCCAAAGTTTAGGGCTGCTCTGTTGACAAGAACCCCCACTTCATTACACCTTAAATATCCTAGGAAAGAGAAAAATGGATAAAGAAGTTGTGGTCCTCATGTACAATGGAATATCACTCAGCCATGAAATCAACGTCATAAGGCTAGTAGCAGCACGATGAGTGGATTTAGATACGACGATTCTAAGTGAAATAAGTCACACAGAAAAAGACACTTATCATAAGATATCACTTATAGAGGGAATGTAAAAACCGCTACACTTGAACTGAATTGTAAAACAGAACAGAGTCACACGTTTAGAAAACACACTATGGCTGCTGAACGGGAAAGGTGAGGTGGGGTGATGCATAAAACAAGGGTTTCAAATTAGCTCAGATACCGTTCCATAAACCCAATAAGTAATAGACAAGACCTGTTCCTTGCTCAGTGAACTGGACTCAACACCCCCTATTCACCGCACTAGAATATATCTGACTAGTAAGAATCTTCAAACCTATGTATTGATATCTCTCTGTAAGTGAGTCAAGGGGGTGTAAAGCGGCATAAACACAGCCGTGAAAAGCAGCTAAACCCCATTATAAAAATAAATTACTTTTAAAAACCAGTGAAACAAAGACAGTGAAAGAGAGAGAAATTCTTCCAAAATTCGTTCAGGGGCTGTGATGCAACCTGGATTGACCATATCTAGACCCACAGCTGATTGAGACATAAGGGTGGACACTCTTGTGGCTGAGAGGTTCGGTGAGGTTGGGTGAGCCAACGCAGACCCTTTCAAGTAATACTGCATGGTACCCATCCCATGGGTCCCAAATCTCCAGGTTCAAGGGCATCTTCCTACATCGAAAACATGCATGAGAAACCCAGAAGATGGTACACCGTGTGATCGGGAAAGGTTTCTGAAACGCACCTCATTTCTCATCTCCTTTGCTCGGGTTCGCCATTCCAGCCGATTTACTAGCCATCTCCCTCCTTGGAGAATCAGCACCTTTAACCTCCTGTTCCGTACAGGTTGCAATTTGTCCTGAGGATGAAGGGGAAGAGGGGGAACCAATGAGAGACTAGCTCTAGGTGTTGGGAGAGGCACGGGTCACTCTATTTTCCCATCAGGAAGAAGAATTAAGCACAAGCTCAGCCTGCCCCCCAGAACCAGAAGAGGGCCTGAAGCAATCCTGCGCTTTTGCGGCCAGCTCCCAAAAAAGCGAGTTGAAAAATGGAGCTCAGGGGCCCTGCAATTCACAAACCTGCAGAGTTTTAAATGATACCTCTCGTCCACAAATATATTAAGGGAAGGCAACGAAGAGGCTTTGAAAGCAAGGCAGAATTGCAGGAAACAGATTTCAGGAGGTAGATTCGAATCGCCTTGAAAGCACATGAAAAGCGGCAAAACGTGGACAATGATGCCCTTGGCCAAAAAGGGCGTATGCGTTTTTTCCTGAATATATTCAGGAAAAAACGCATACGCCCTTTTTGGCCAACCAAGCAACCTGGAAAGGCAAATCAGCGCTCCAAAGAAGTCTCGCTTCCCAGCGGGCAAAAGGGCCATGTGGAAAAAAGTGTCCAAACCAGAAACGCAGGACCGGCCATGGAGAAATGGGAGCCTTGCTACGCTGATGGGTGGGATGTAAATTGCCAACAGCCACTCTGGAGAAGTGTACGGTGTGTTCTGAAACATCTAAAAAACACAGCTTGGAGAGCATAGGGCACTTCCACTCATGGGCGTATAAATTGGGAAAACTAAAAATCAGCAAGACACAGGCACCCCAAAGTTTAGGGCTGCTCTGTTGACAAGAACCCCCACTTCATTACAACTTAAATATCCTAGGAAAGAGAAAAATGGATAAAGAAGTTGGGGTCCTCATGTACAATGGAATATCACTCAGCCATGAAATCAACGTCATAAGGCTAGTAGCAGCACGATGAGTGGATTTAGGTACGACGATTCTAAGTGAAATAAGTCACACAGAAAAAGACACTTATCATAAGATATCACTTATAGAGGGAATGTAAAAACCGCTACACTTGAACTGAATTGCAAAACCGAACAGAGTCACACGTTCAGGAAACAAACTATGGCTGCTGAACGGGAAAGGTGAGGTGGGGTGATGCATAAAACAAGGGTTTCAAATTAGCTCAGATACCGTTCCATAAACCCAATATGTAAAAGACAAGACCTATTCCTTTTTCAGTGAACTGGACTCAACACCCCCTATTCACCGCACTAGATTATATCTGACTAGTAAGAATCTTCAAACCTATGTTTTGATATCTCTCTGTACGTGAGTCAAAGGGGTGTAAAGCGGCATAAACACAGCCGTGAAAAGCAGCTAAACCCCATTATAAAAATAAATTACTTTTCAAAACCCGTGAAACACAGGCAGTGAAAGAGAGAGAAATTCTTCCAAAATTCGTTCAGGGGCTGTGATGCAACCTGGATTGACCATATCTAGACCCACAGCTGATTGAGACATAAGGGTGGACACTCTTGGGGCTGAGAGGTTCGGTGAGGTTGGGTGAGCCAACGCAGACCCTTTCAAGTAATACTGCATGGTACCCATTCCATGGGTCCCAAATCTCCAGGTTCAAGGGCATCTTCCTACATCGAAAACAGGCATGAGAAACCCAGAAGATGGTACACCGTGTGATCGGGAAATGTTTCTGAAACGCACCTCATTTCTCATCTCCTTTGCTCGGGTTCGCCATTCCAGCCGATTTACTAGCCATCTCCCTCTTTGGAGAATCAGCACCTTTAACCTCCTGTTCCGTACAGGTTGCAATTTGTCTTGAGGATGAAGGGGAAGAGGGGGAACCAATGAGAGACTAGCTCTAGGTGTTGGGACAGGCACGGGTCACTCCATTTTCCCATCAGGAAGAAGAATTAAGCACAAGCTCAGCCTGCCCCCCAGAACCAGAAGAGGGCCTGAAGCAATCCTGCGCTTTTGCGGCCAGCTCCCAAAAAAGCGAGTTGAAAAATGGAGCTCAGGGGCCCTGCAATTCACAAACCTGCAGAGTTTTAAATGATACCTCTCGTCCACAAATATATTAAGGGAAGGCAACGAAGAGGCTTTGAAAGCAAGGCAGAATTGCAGGAAACAGATTTCAGGAGGTAGATTCGAATCGCCTTGAAAGCACATGAAAAGCGGCAAAACGTGGACAATGATGCCCTTGGCCAAAAAGGGCGTATGCGTTTTTTCCTGAATATATTCAGGAAAAAACGCATACGCCCTTTTTGGCCAACCAAGCAACCTGGAAAGGCCAATCAGCGCTCCAAAGAAGTCTCGCTTCCCAGCGGGCAAAAGGGCCATGTGGAAAAAAGTGTCCAAACCAGAAACGCAGGACCGGCCATGGAGAAATGGGAGCCTTGCTACGCTGATGGGTGGGATGTAAATTGCCAACAGCCACTCTGGAGAAGTGTACGGTGTGTTCTGAAACATCTAAAAAACACAGCTTGGAGAGCATAGGGCACTTCCACTCATGGGCGTATAAATTGGGAAAACTAAAAATCAGCAAGACACAGGCACCCCAAAGTTTAGGGCTGCTCTGTTGACAAGAACCCCCACTTCATTACAACTTAAATATCCTAGGAAAGAGAAAAATGGATAAAGAAGTTGGGGTCCTCATGTACAATGGAATATCACTCAGCCATGAAATCAACGTCATAAGGCTAGTAGCAGCACGATGAGTGGATTTAGGTACGACGATTCTAAGTGAAATAAGTCACACAGAAAAAGACACTTATCATAAGATATCACTTATAGAGGGAATGTAAAAACCGCTACACTTGAACTGAATTGCAAAACCGAACAGAGTCACACGTTCAGGAAACAAACTATGGCTGCTGAACGGGAAAGGTGAGGTGGGGTGATGCATAAAACAAGGGTTTCAAATTAGCTCAGATACCGTTCCATAAACCCAATATGTAAAAGACAAGACCTATTCCTTTTTCAGTGAACTGGACTCAACACCCCCTATTCACCGCACTAGATTATATCTGACTAGTAAGAATCTTCAAACCTATGTTTTGATATCTCTCTGTACGTGAGTCAAAGGGGTGTAAAGCGGCATAAACACAGCCGTGAAAAGCAGCTAAACCCCATTATAAAAATAAATTACTTTTCAAAACCCGTGAAACACAGGCAGTGAAAGAGAGAGAAATTCTTCCAAAATTCGTTCAGGGGCTGTGATGCAACCTGGATTGACCATATCTAGACCCACAGCTGATTGAGACATAAGGGTGGACACTCTTGGGGCTGAGAGGTTCGGTGAGGTTGGGTGAGCCAACGCAGACCCTTTCAAGTAATACTGCATGGTACCCATTCCATGGGTCCCAAATCTCCAGGTTCAAGGGCATCTTCCTACATCGAAAACAGGCATGAGAAACCCAGAAGATGGTACACCGTGTGATCGGGAAATGTTTCTGAAACGCACCTCATTTCTCATCTCCTTTGCTCGGGTTCGCCATTCCAGCCGATTTACTAGCCATCTCCCTCTTTGGAGAATCAGCACCTTTAACCTCCTGTTCCGTACAGGTTGCAATTTGTCTTGAGGATGAAGGGGAAGAGGGGGAACCAATGAGAGACTAGCTCTAGGTGTTGGGACAGGCACGGGTCACTCCATTTTCCCATCAGGAAGAAGAATTAAGCACAAGCTCAGCCTGCCCCCCAGAACCAGAAGAGGGCCTGAAGCAATCCTGCGCTTTTGCGGCCAGCTCCCAAAAAAGCGAGTTGAAAAATGGAGCTCAGGGGCCCTGCAATTCACAAACCTGCAGAGTTTTAAATGATACCTCTCGTCCACAAATATATTAAGGGAAGGCAACGAAGAGGCTTTGAAAGCAAGGCAGAATTGCAGGAAACAGATTTCAGGAGGTAGATTCGAATCGCCTTGAAAGCACATGAAAAGCGGCAAAACGTGGACAATGATGCCCTTGGCCAAAAAGGGCGTATGCGTTTTTTCCTGAATATATTCAGGAAAAAACGCATACGCCCTTTTTGGCCAACCAAGCAACCTGGAAAGGCCAATCAGCGCTCCAAAGAAGTCTCGCTTCCCAGCGGGCAAAAGGGCCATGTGGAAAAAAGTGTCCAAACCAGAAACGCAGGACCGGCCATGGAGAAATGGGAGCCTTGCTACGCTGATGGGTGGGATATAAATTGCCAACAGCCACTCTGGAGAAGTGTACGGTGTGTTCTGAAACATCTAAAAAACACAGCTTGGAGAGCATAGGGCACTTCCACTCATGGGCGTATAAATTGGGAAAACTAAAAATCAGCAAGACACAGGCACCCCATAGTTTAGGGCTGCTCTGTTGACAAGAACCCCCACTTCATTACACCTTAAATATCCTAGGAAAGAGAAAAATGGATAAAGAAGTTGTGGTCCTCATGTACAATGGAATATCACTCAGCCATGAAATCAACGTCATAAGGCTAGTAGCAGCACGATGAGTGGATTTAGATACGACGATTCTAAGTGAAATAAGTCACACAGAAAAAGACACTTATCATAAGATATCACTTATAGAGGGAATGTAAAAACCGCTACAATTGAACTGAATTGTAAAACAGAACAGAGTCACACGTTTAGAAAACACACTATGGCTGCTGAACGGGAAAGGTGAGGTGGGGTGATGCATAAAACAAGGGTTTCAAATTAGCTCAGATACCGTTCCATAAACCCAATAAGTAATAGACAAGACCTGTTCCTTGCTCAGTGAACTGGACTCAACACCCCCTATTCACCGCACTAGAATATATCTGACTAGTAAGAATCTTCAAACCTATGTATTGATATCTCTCTGTAAGTGAGTCAAGGGGGTGTAAAGCGGCATAAACACAGCCGTGAAAAGCAGCTAAACCCCATTATAAAAATAAATTACTTTTAAAAACCAGTGAAACAAAGACAGTGAAAGAGAGAGAAATTCTTCCAAAATTCGTTCAGGGGCTGTGATGCAACCTGGATTGACCATATCTAGACCCACAGCTGATTGAGACATAAGGGTGGACACTCTTGTGGCTGAGAGGTTCGGTGAGGTTGGGTGAGCCAACGCAGACCCTTTCAAGTAATACTGCATGGTACCCATCCCATGGGTCCCAAATCTCCAGGTTCAAGGGCATCTTCCTACATCGAAAACATGCATGAGAAACCCAGAAGATGGTACACCGTGTGATCGGGAAAGGTTTCTGAAACGCACCTCATTTCTCATCTCCTTTGCTCGGGTTCGCCATTCCAGCCGATTTACTAGCCATCTCCCTCCTTGGAGAATCAGCACCTTTAACCTCCTTTTCCGTACAGGTTGCAATTTGTCCTGAGGATGAAGGGGAAGAGGGGGAACCAATGAGAGACTAGCTCTAGGTGTTGGGACAGGCACGGGTCACTCTATTTTCCCATCAGGAAGAAGAATTAAGCACAAGCTCAGCCTGCCCCCCAGAACCAGAAGAGGGCCTGAAGCAATCCTGCGCTTTTGCGGCCAGCTCCCAAAAAAGCGAGTTGAAAAATGGAGCTCAGGGGCCCTGCAATTCACAAACCTGCAGAGTTTTAAATGATACCTCTCGTCCACAAATATATTAAGGGAAGGCAACGAAGAGGCTTTGAAAGCAAGGCAGAATTGCAGGAAACAGATTTCAGGAGGTAGATTCGAATCGCCTTGAAAGCACATGAAAAGCGGCAAAACGTGGACAATGATGCCATTGGCCAAAAAGGGCGTATGCGTTTTTTCCTGAATATATTCAGGAAAAAACGCATACGCCCTTTTTGGCCAACCAAGCAACCTGGAAAGGCCAATCAGCGCTCCAAAGAAGTCTCGCTTCCCAGCGGGCAAAAGGGCCATGTGGAAAAAAGTGTCCAAACCAGAAACGCAGGACCGGCCATGGAGAAATGGGAGCCTTGCTACGCTGATGGATGGGATGTAAATTGCCAACAGCCTCTCTGGAGAAGTGTACGGTGTGTTCTGAAACATCTAAAAAACACAGCTTGGAGAGCATAGGGCACTTCCACTCATGGGCGTATAAATTGGGAAAACTAAAAATCAGCAAGACACAGGCACCCCAAAGTTTAGGGCTGCTCTGTTGACAAGAACCCCCACTTCATTACACCTTAAATATCCTAGGAAAGAGAAAAATGGATAAAGAAGTTGTGGTCCTCATGTACAATGGAATATCACTCAGCCATGAAATCAACGTCATAAGGCTAGTAGCAGCACGATGAGTGGATTTAGGTACGACGATTCTAAGTGAAATAAGTCACACAGAAAAAGACACTTATCATAAGATATCACTTCTAGAGGGAATGTAAAAACCGCTACACTTGAACTGAATTGCAAAACAGAACAGAGTCACACGTTTAGGAAACACACTATGGCTGCTGAACGGGAAAGGTGAGGTGGGGTGATGCATAAAACAAGGGTTTCAAATTAGCTCAGATACCGTTCCATAAACCCAATATGTAAGAGACAAGACCTATTCCTTTTTCAGTGAACTGGACTCAACACCCCCTATTCACCGCACAAGAATATATCTGACTAGTAAGAATCTTCAAACCTATGTATTGATATCTCTCTGTAAGTGAGTCAAGGGGGTGTAAAGCGGCATAAACACAGCCGTGAAAAGCAGCTAAACCCCATTATAAAAATAAATTACTTTTCAAAACCCGTGAAACAAAGGCAGTGAAAGAGAGAGAAATTCTTACAAAATTCGTTCAGGGGCTGTGATGCAACCTGGATTGACCATATCTAGACCCACAGCTGATTGAGACATAAGGGTGGACACTCTTGGGGCTGAGATTTTCGGTGAGGTTGGGTGAGCCAACACAGACCCTTTCAAGTAATACTGCATGGTACCCATCCCATGGGTCCCAAATCTCCAGGTTCAAGGGCATCTTCCTACATCGAAAACATGCATGAGAAACCCAGAAGATGGTACACCGTGTGATCGGGAAAGGTTTCTGAAACGCACCTCATTTCTCATCTCCTTTGCTCGGGTTCGCCATTCCAGCCGATTTACTAGCCATCTCCCTCTTTGGGGAATCAGCATCTTTAACCTCCTGTTCCGTACAGGTTGCAATTTGTCCTGAGGATGAAGGGGAAGAGTGGGAACGAATGAGAGACTAGCTCTAGGTGTTGGGACAGGCACGGGTCACTCCATTTTCCCATCAGGAAGAAGAATTAAGCACAAGCTCAGCCTGCCCCCCAGAACCAGAAGAGGGCCTGAAGCAATCCTGCGCTTTTGCGGCCAGCTCCCAAAATAGCGAGTTGAAAAATGGAGCTCAGGGGCCCTGCAATTCACAAACCTGCAGAGTTTTAAATGATACCTCTCGTCCACAAATATATTAAGGGAAGGCAACGAAGAGGCTTTGAAAGCAAGGCAGAATTGCAGGAAACAGATTTCAGGAGGAAGATTCGAATCGCCTTGAAAGCACATGAAAAGCGGCAAAACGTGGACAATGATGCCCTTGGACAAAAAGGGCGTATGCGTTTTTTCCTGAATATATTCAGGAAAAAACGCATACGCCCTTTTTGGCCAACCAAGCAACCTGGAAAGGCCAATCAGCGCTCCAAAGAAGTCTCGCTTCCCACCGGGCAAAAGGGCCATGTTGCAAAAAAGTGTCCAAACCAGAAATGCAGGACCGGCCATGGAGAAATGGGAGCCTTGCTACGCTGATGGGTGGGATGTAAATTGCCAACAGCCACTCTGGAGAAGTGTACGGTGTGTTCTGAAACATCTAAAAAACACAGCTTGGAGAGCATAGGGCACTTCCACTCATGGGCGTATAAATTGGGAAAACTAAAAATCAGCAAGACACAGGCACCCCAAAGTTTAGGGCTGCTCTGTTGACAAGAACCCCCACTTCATTACACCTTAAATATCCTAGGAAAGAGAAAAGTGGATAAAGAAGTTGTGGTCCTCATGTACAATGGAATATCACTCAGCCATGAAATCAACGTCATAAGGCTTGTAGCAGCACGATGAGTGGATTTAGGTACGACAATTCTAAGTGAAATAAGTCACACAGAAAAAGACACTTATCATAAGATATCACTTATACAGGGAATGTAAAAACCGCTACACTTGAACTGAATTGCAAAACAGAACAGAGTCACACGTTTAGGAAACACACTATGGCTGCTGAACGGGAAAGGTGAGGTGGGGTGATGCATAAAACAAGGGTTTCAAATTAGCTCAGATACCGTTCCATAAACCCAATAAGTAATAGACAAGACCTGTTCCTTGCTCAGTGAACTGGACTCAACACCCCCTATTCACCGCACAAGAATATATCTGACTAGTAAGAATCTTCAAACCTATGTATTGATATCTCTCTGTAAGTGAGTCAAGGGGGTGTAAAGCGGCATAAACACAGCCGTGAAAAGCAGCTAAACCCCATTATAAAAATAAATTACTTTTCAAATCCCGTGAAACAAAGACAGTGAAAGAGAGAGAAATTCTTACAAAATTCGTTCAGGGGCTGTGATGCAACCTGGATTGACCATATCTAGACCCACAGCTGATTGAGACATAAGGGTGGACACTCTTGGGGCTGAGAGTTTCGGTGAGGTTGGGTGAGCCAACGCAGACCCTTTCAAGTAATACTGCATGGTACCCATCCCATGGGTCCCAAATCTCCAGGTTCAAGGGCATCTTCCTACATCGAAAACATGCATGAGAAACCCAGAAGATGGTACACCGTGTGATCGGGAAAGGTTTCTGAAACGCACCTCATTTCTCATCTCCTTTGCTCGGGTTCGCCATTCCAGCCGATTTACTAGCCATCTCCCTCCTTGGAGAATCAGCACCTTTAACCTCCTGTTCCGTACAGGTTGCAATTTGTTCTGAGGATGAAGGGGAAGAGGGGGAACCAATGAGAGACTAGCTCTAGGTGTTGGGACAGGCACGGGTCACTCTATTTTCCCATCAGGAAGAAGAATTAAGCACAAGCTCAGCCTGCCCCCCAGAACCAGAAGAGGGCCTGAAGCAATCCTGTGCTTTTGCGGCCAGCTCCCAAAAAAGCGAGTTGAAAAATGGAGCTCAGGGGCCCTGCAATTCACAAACCTGCAGAGTTTTAAATGATACCTCTCGTCCACAAATATATTAAGGGAAGGCAACGAAGAGGCTTTGAAAGCAAGGCAGAATTGCAGGAAACAGATTTCAGGAGGTAGATTCGAATCGCCTTGAAAGCACATGAAAAGCGGCAAAACGTGGACAATGATGCCCTTGGCCAAAAAGGGCATATGCGTTTTTTCCTGAATATATGCAGGAAAAAACGCATACGCCCTCTTTGGCGAACCAAGCAACCTGGAAAGGCCAATCAGCGCTCCAAAGAAGTCTCGCTTCCCAGCGGGCAAAAGGGCCATGTGGAAAAAAGTGTCCAAACCAGAAACGCAGGACCGGCCATGGAGAAATGGGAGCCTTGCTACGCTGATAGGTGGGATGTAAATTGCCAACAGCCACTCTGGAGAAGTGTACGGTGTGTTCTGAAACATCTAAAAAACACAGCTTGGAGAGCATAGGGCACTTCCACTCATGGGCGTATAAATTGGGAAAACTAAAAATCAGCAAGACACAGGCACCCCAAAGTTTAGGGCTGCTCTGTTGACAAGAACCCCCACTTCATTACACCTTAAATATCCTAGGAAAGAGAAAACTGGATAAAGAAGTTGTGGTCCTCATGTACAATGGAATATCACTCAGCCATGAAATCAACGTCATAAGGCTAGTAGCAGCACGATGAGTGGATTTAGGTACGACGATTCTAAGTGAAATAAGTCACACAGAACAAGACACTTATCATAAGATATCACTTATAGAGGGAATGTAAAAACCGCTACACTTGAACTGAATTGCAAAACAGAACAGAGTCACACGTTTAGGAAACACACTATGGCTGCTGAACGGGAAAGGTGAGGTGGGGTGATGCATAAAACAAGGGTTTCAAATTAGCTCAGATACCGTTCCATAAACCCAATATGTAAGAGACAAGACCTATTCCTTTTTCAGTGAACTGGACTCAACACCCCCTATTCACCGCACAAGAATATATCTGACTAGTAAGAATCTTCAAACCTATGTTTTGATATCTCTCTGTAAGTGAGTCAAGGGGGTGTAAAGCGGCATAAACACAGCCGTGAAAAGCAGCTAAACCCCATTATAAAAATAAATTACTTTTCAAAACCCGTGAAACACAGGCAGTGAAAGAGAGAGAAATTCTTCCAAAATTCGTTCAGGGGCTGTGATGCAACCTGGATTGACCATATCTAGACCCACAGCTGATTGAGACATAAGGGTGGACACTCTTGGGGCTGAGAGGTTCGGTGAGGTTGGGTGAGCCAACGCAGACCCTTTCAAGTAATACTGCATGGTACCCATTCCATGGGTCCCAAATCTCCAGGTTCAAGGGCATCTTCCTACATCGAAAACAGGCATGAGAAACCCAGAAGATGGTACACCGTTTGATCGGGAAATGTTTCTGAAACGTACCTCATTTCTCATCTCCTTTGCTCGGGTTCGCCATTCCAGCCGATTTACTAGCCATCTCCCTCTTTGGAGAATCAGCACCTTTAACCTCCTGTTCCGTACAGGTTGCAATTTGTCCTGAGGATGAAGGGGAAGAGGGGGAACCAATGAGAGACTAGCTCTAGGTGTTGGGACAGGCACGGGTCACTCCATTTTCCCATCAGGAAGAAGAATTAAGCACAAGCTCAGCCTGCCCCCCAGAACCAGAAGAGGGCCTGAAGCAATCCTGCGCTTTTGCGGCCAGCTCCCAAAAAAGCGAGTTGAAAAATGGAGCTCAGGGGCCCTGCAATTCACAAACCTGCAGAGATTTAAATGATACCTCTCGTCCATAAATACATTAAGGGAATGCAACGAAGAGGCTTTGAAAGCAAGGCAGAATTGCAGGAAACAGATTTCAGGAGGTAGATTCGAATCGCCTTGAAAGCACATGAAAAGCGGCAAAACGTGGACAATGATGCCCTTGGCCAAAAAGGGCGTATGCGTTTTTTCCTGAATATATTCAGGAAAAAACGCATACGCCCTTTTTGGCCAACCAAGCAACCTGGAAAGGCCAATCAGCGCTCCAAAGAAGTCTCGCTTCCCAGCGGGCAAAAGGGCCATGCGGAAAGAAGTGTCCAAACCAGAAACGCAGGACCGGCCATGGAGAAATGGGAGCCTTGCTACGCTGATGGGTGGGATGTAAATTGCCAACAGCCACTCTGGAGAAGTGTACGGTGTGTTCTGAAATATCTAAAAAACACAGCTTGGAGAGCATAGGGCACTTCCACTCATGGGCGTATAAATTGGGAAAACTAAAAATCAGCAAGACACAGGCACCCCAAAGTTTAGGGCTGCTCTGTTGACAAGAACCCCCACTTCATTACACCTTAAATATCCTAGGAAAGAGAAAAATGGATAAAGAAGTTGTGGTCCTCATGTACAATGGAATATCACTCAGCCATGAAATCAACGTCATAAGGCTAGTAGCAGCACGATGAGTGGATTTAGATACGACGATTCTAAGTGAAATAAGTCACACAGAAAAAGACACTTATCATAAGATATCACTTATAGAGGGAAAGTAAAAACCGCTACACTTGAACTGAATTGTAAAACAGAACAGAGTCACACGTTTAGAAAACACACTATGGCTGCTGAACGGGAAAGGTGAGGTGGGGTGATGCATAAAACAAGGGTTTCAAATTAGCTCAGATACCGTTCCATAAACCCAATAAGTAATAGACAAGACCTGTTCCTTGCTCAGTGAACTGGACTCAACACCCCCTATTCACCGCACTAGAATATATCTGACTAGTAAGAATCTTCAAACCTATGTATTGATATCTCTCTGTAAGTGAGTCAAGGGGGTGTAAAGCGGCATAAACACAGCCGTGAAAAGCAGCTAAACCCCATTATAAAAATAAATTACTTTTAAAAACCAGTGAAACAAAAACAGTGAAAGAGAGAGAAATTTTTCCAAAATTCGTTCAGGGGCTGTGATGCAACCTGGATTGACCATATCTAGACCCACAGCTGATTGAGACATAAGGGTGGACACTCTTGTGGCTGAGATGTTCGGTGAGGTTGGGTGAGCCAACGCAGACCCTTTCAAGTAATACTGCATGGTACCCATCCCATGGGTCCCAAATCTCCAGGTTCAAGGGCATCTTCCTACATCGAAAACATGCATGAGAAACCCAGAAGATGGTACACCGTGTGATCGGGAAAGGTTTCTGAAACGCACCTCATTTCTCATCTCCTTTGCTCGGGTTCGCCATTCCAGCCGATTTACTAGCCATCTCCCTCCTTGGAGAATCAGCACCTTTAACCTCCTGTTCCGTACAGGTTGCAATTTGTTCTGAGGATGAAGGGGAAGAGGGGGAACCAATGAGAGACTAGCTCTAGGTGTTGGGACAGGCACGGGTCACTCTATTTTCCCATCAGGAAGAAGAATTAAGCACAAGCTCAGCCTGCCCCCCAGAACCAGAAGAGGGCCTGAAGCAATCCTGCGCTTTTGCGGCCAGCTCCCAAAAAAGCGAGTTGAAAAATGGAGCTCAGGGGCCCTGCAATTCACAAACCTGCAGAGTTTTAAATGATACCTCTCGTCCACAAATATATTAAGGGAAGGCAACGAAGAGGCTTTGAAAGCAAGGCAGAATTGCAGGAAACAGATTTCAGGAGGTAGATTCGAATCGCCTTGAAAGCACATGAAAAGCGGCAAAACGTGGACAATGATGCCCTTGGCCAAAAAGGGCATATGCGTTTTTTCCTGAATATATTCAGGAAAAAACGCATACGCCCTCTTTGGCCAACCAAGCAACCTGGAAAGGCAAATCAGCGCTCCAAAGAAGTCTCGCTTCCCAGCGGGCAAAAGGGCCATGTGGAAAAAAGTGTCCAAACCAGAAACGCAGGACCGGCCATGGAGAAATGGGAGCCTTGCTACGCTGATAGGTGGGATGTAAATTGCCAACAGCCACTCTGGAGAAGTGTACGGTGTGTTCTGAAACATCTAAAAAACACAGCTTGGAGAGCATAGGGCACTTCCACTCATGGGCGTATAAATTGGGAAAACTAAAAATCAGCAAGACACAGGCACCCCAAAGTTTAGGGCTGCTCTGTTGACAAGAACCCCCACTTCATTACACCTTAAATATCCTAGGAAAGAGAAAAGTGGATAAAGAAGTTGGGGTCCTCATGTACAATGGAATATCACTCAGCCATGAAATCAACGTCATAAGGCTAGTAGCAGCACGATGAGTGGATTTAGGTACGACGATTCTAAGTGAAATAAGTCACACAGAACAAGACACTTATCATAAGATATCACTTATAGAGGGAATGTAAAAACCGCTACACTTGAACTGAATTGCAAAACAGAACAGAGTCACACGTTTAGGAAACACACTATGGCTGCTGAACGGGAAAGGTGAGGTGGGGTGATGCATAAAACAAGGGTTTCAAATTAGCTCAGATACCGTTCCATAAACCCAATATGTAAGAGACAAGACCTATTCCTTTTTCAGTGACCTGGACTCAACACCCCCTATTCACCGCACAAGAATATATCTGACTAGTAAGAATCTTCAAACCTATGTATTGATATCTCTCTGTAAGTGAGTCAAGGGGGTGTAAAGTGGCATAAACACAGCCGTGAAAAGCAGCTAAACCCCATTATAAAAATAAATTACTTTTCAAAACCCGTGAAACACAGGCAGTGAAAGAGAGAGAAATCCTTCCAAAATTCGTTCAGGGGCTGTGATGTAACCTGGATTGACCATATCTAGACCCACAGCTGATTGAGACATAAGGGTGGACACTCTTGGGGCTGAGAGTTTCGGTGAGGTTGGGTGAGCCAACGCAGACCCTTTCAAGTAATACTGCATGGTACCCATTCCATGGGTCCCAAATCTCCAGGTTCAAGGGCATCTTCCTACATCGAAAACAGGCATGAGAAACCCAGAAGATGGTACACCGTGTGATCGGGAAATGTTTCTGAAATGCACCTCATTTCTCATCTCCTTTGCTCGGGTTCGCCATTCCAGCCGATTTACTAGCCATCTCCCTCTTTGGAGAATCAGCACCTTTAACCTCCTGTTCCGTACAGGTTGCAATTTGTCCTGAGGATGAAGGGGAAGAGGGGGAACCAATGAGAGACTAGCTCTAGGTGTTGCGACAGGCACGGGTCACTCCATTTTCCCATTAGGAAGAAGAATTAAGCACAAGCTCAGCCTGCCCCCCAGAACCAGAAGAGGGCCTGAAGCAATCCTGCGCTTTTGCGGCCAGCTCCCAAAAAAGCGAGTTGAAAAATGGAGCTCAGGGGCCCTGCAATTCACAAACCTGCAGAGTTTTAAATGATACCTCTCGTCCACAAATATATTAAGGGAAGGCAACGAAGAGGCTTTGAAAGCAAGGCAGAATTGCAGGAAACAGATTTCAGGAGGTAGATTCGAATCGCCTTGAAAGCACATGAAAAGCGGCAAAACGTGGACAATGATGCCCTTGGCCAAAAAGGGCGTATGCGTTTTTTCCTGAATATATTCAGGAAAAAACGCATACGCCCTTTTTGGCCAACCAAGCAACCTGGAAAGGCCAATCAGCGCTCCAAAGAAGTCTCGCTTCCCAGCGGGCAAAAGGGCCATGCGGAAAAAAGTGTCCAAACCAGAAATGCAGGACTGGCCATGGAGAAATGGGAGCCTTGCTACGCTGATGGGTGGGATGTAAATTGCCAACAGCCACTCTGGAGAATTGTACGGTGTGTTCTGAAACATCTAAAAAACACAGCTTGGAGAGCATAGGGCACTTCCACTCATGGGCGTATAAATTGGGAAAACTAAAAATCAGCAAGACACAGGCACCCCAAAGTTTAGGGCTGCTCTGTTGACAAGAACCCCCACTTCATTACACCTTAAATATCCTAGGAAAGAGAAAAATGGATAAAGAAGTTGTGGTCCTCATGTACAATGGAATATCACTCAGCCATGAAATCAACGTCATAAGGCTAGTAGCAGCACGATGAGTGGATTTAGGTACGACGATTCTAAGTGAAATAAGTCACACAGAAAAAGACACTTATCCTAAGATATCACTTCTAGAGGGAATGTAAAAACCGCTACACTTGAACTGAATTGCAAAACAGAACAGAGTCACACGTTTAGGAAACATACTATGGCTGCTGAACGGGAAAGGTGAGGTGGGGTGATGCATAAAACAAGGGTTTCAAATTAGCTCAGATACCGTTCCATAAACCCAATATGTAATAGACAAGACCTATTCCTTGCTCAGTGAACTGGACTCAACACCCCCTATTCACCGCACTAGAATATATCTGACTAGTAAGAATCTTCAAACCTATGTATTGATATCTCTCTGTAAGTGAGTCAAGGGGGTGTAAAGCGGCATAAACACAGCCGTGAAAAGCAGCTAAACCCCATTATAAAAATAAATTACTTTTCAAAACCCGTGAAACAAAGGCAGTGAAAGAGAGAGAAATTCTTACAAAATTCGTTCAGGGGCTGTGATGCAACCTGGATTGACCATATCTAGACCCACAGCTGATTGAGACATAAGGGTGGACACTCTTGGGGCTGAGAGGTTCGGTGAGGTTGGGTGAGCCAACGCAGACCCTTTCAAGTAATACTGCATGGTACCCATCCCATGGGTCCCAAATCTCCAGGTTCAAGGGCATCTTCCTACATCGAAAACATGCATGAGAAACCCAGAAGATGGTACACCGTGTGATCGGGAAAGGTTTCTGAAACGCACCTCATTTCTCATCTCCTTTGCTCGGGTTCGCCATTCCAGCCGATTTACTAGCCATCTCCCTCTTTGGAGAATCAGCACCTTTAACCTCCTGTTCCGTACAGGTTGCAATTTGTCCTGAGGATGAAAGGGGAAGAGGGGGAACCAATGAGAGACTAGCTCTAGGTGTTGGGACAGGCACGGGTCACTCCATTTTCCCATCAGGAAGAAGAATTAAGCACAAGTTCAGCCTGCCCCCCAGAACCAGAAGAGGGCCTGAAGCAATCCTGCGCTTTTGCGGCCAGCTCCCAAAAAAGCGAGTTGAAAAATGGAGCTCAGGGGCCCTGCAATTCACAAACCTGCAGAGTTTTAAATGATACCTCTCGTCCACAAATATATTAAGGGAAGGCAACGAAGAGGCTTTGAAAGCAAGGCAGAATTGCAGGAAACAGATTTCAGGAGGTAGATTCGAATCGCCTTGAAAGCACATGAAAAGCGGCAAAACGTGGACAATGATGCCCTTGGCCAAAAAGGGCGTATGCGTTTTTTCCTGAATATATTCAGGAAAAAACGCATACGCCCTTTCTGGCCAACCAAGCAACCTGGAAAGGCCAATCAGCGCTCCAAAGAAGTCTCACTTCCCAGCGGGCAAAACGGCCATGTGGAAAAAAGTGTCCAAACCAGAAACGCAGGACCGGCCATGGAGAAATGGGAGCCTTGCTACGCTGATGGGTGGGATGTAAATTGCCAACAGCCACTCTGGAGAAGTGTACGGTGTGTTCTGAAACATCTAAAAAACACAGCTTGGAGAGCATAGGGCACTTCCACTCATGGGCGTATAAATTGGGAAAACTAAAAATCAGCAAGACACAGGCACCCCATAGTTTAGGGCTGCTCTGTTGACAAGAACCCCCACTTCATTACACCTTAAATATCCTAGGAAAGAGAAAAGTGGATAAAGAAGTTGGGGTCCTCATGTACAATGGAATATCACTCAGCCATGAAATCAACGTCATAAGGCTAGTAGCAGCATGATGAGTGGATTTAGGTAGGACGATTCTAAGTGAAATAAGTCACACAGAAAAAGACACTTATCATAAGATATCACTTCTAGAGGGAATGTAAAAACCGCTACACTTGAACTGAATTGCAAAACAGAACAGAGTCACACGTTTAGGAAACACACTATGGCTGCTGAACGGGAAAGGTGAGGTGGGGTGATGCATAAAACAAGGGTTTCAAATTAGCTCAGATACCGTTCCATAAACCCAATATGTAAGAGACAAGACCTATTCCTTTTTCAGTGAACTGGACTCAACACCCCCTATTCACCGCACAAGAATATATCTGACTAGTAAGAATCTTCAAACCTATGTATTGATATCTCTCTGTAAGTGAGTCAAGGGGGTGTAAAGCGGCATAAACACAGCCGTGAAAAGTAGCTAAACCCCATTATAAAAATAAATTACTTTTCAAAACCCGTGAAACAAAGGCAGTGAAAGAGAGAGAAATTCTTACAAAATTCGTTCAGGGGCTGTGATGCAACCTGGATTGACCATATCTAGACCCACAGCTGATTGAGACATAAGGGTGGACACTCTTGGGGCTGAGATTTTCGGTGAGGTTGGGTGAGCCAACACAGACCCTTTCAAGTAATACTGTATGGTACCCATCCCATGGGTCCCAAATCTCCAGGTTCAAGGGCATCTTCCTACATCGAAAACATGCATGAGAAACCCAGAAGATGGTACACCGTGTGATCGGGAAAGGTTTCTGAAACGCACCTCATTTCTCATCTCCTTTGCTCGGGTTCGCCATTCCAGCCGATTTACTAGCCATCTCCCTCTTTGGAGAATCAGCACCTTTAACCTCCTGTTCCGTACAGGTTGCAATTTGTCCTGAGGATGAAGGGGAAGAGGGGGAACCAATGAGAGACTAGCTCTAGGTGTTGGGACAGGCACGGGTCACTCCATTTTCCCATCAGGAAGAAGAATTAAGCACAAGCTCAGCCTGCCCCCCAGAACCAGAAGAGGGCCTGAAGCAATCCTGCGCTTTTGCGGCCAGCTCCCAAAAAAGCGAGTTGAAAAATGGAGCTCAGGGGCCCTGCAATTCACAAACCTGCAGAGATTTAAATGATACCTCTCGTCCACAAATACATTAAGGGAATGCAACGAAGAGGCTTTGAAAGCAAGGCAGAATTGCAGGAAACAGATTTCAGGAGGTAGATTCGAATCGCCTTGAAAGCACATGAAAAGCGGCAAAACGTGGACAATGATGCCCTTGGCCAAAAAGGGCGTATGCGTTTTTTCCTGAATATATTCAGGAAAAAACGCATACGCCCTTTTTGGCCAACCAAGCAACCTGGAAAGGCCAATCAGCGCTCCAAAGAAGTCTCGCTTCCCAGCGGGCAAAAGGGCCATGCGGAAAAAAGTGTCCAAACCAGAAACGCAGGACCGGCCATGGAGAAATGGGAGCCTTGCTACGCTGATGGGTGGGATGTAAATTGCCAACAGCCACTCTGGAGAAGTGTACGGTGTGTTCTGAAACATCTAAAAAACACAGCTTGGAGAGCATAGGGCACTTCCACTCATGGGCGTATAAATTGGGAAAACTAAAAATCAGCAAGACACAGGCACCCCAAAGTTTAGGGCTTCTCTGTTGACAAGAACCCCCACTTCATTACACCTTAAATATCATAGGAAAGAGAAAAATGGATAAAGAAGTTGGGGTCCTCATGTACAATGGAATATCACTCAGCCATGAAATCAACGTCATAAGGCTAGTAGCAGCACGATGAGTGGATTTAGGTACGACGATTCTAAGTGAAATAAGTCACACAGAAAAAGACACTTATCATAAGATATCACTTATAGAGGGAATGTAAAAACCGCTACACTTGAACTGAATTGCAAAACAGAACAGAGTCACACGTTCAGGAAACACACTATGGCTGCTGAACGGGAAAGGTGAGGTGGGGTGATGCATAAAACAAGGGTTTCAAATTAGCTCAGATACCGTTCCATAAACCCAATATGTAAAAGACAAGACCTATTCCTTTTTCAGTGAACTGGACTCAACACCACCTATTCACCGCACTAGATTATATCTGACTAGTAAGAATCTTCAAACCTATGTATTGATATCTCTCTGTAAGTGAGTCAAGGGGGTGTAAAGCGGCATAAACACAGCCGTGAAAAGCAGCTAAACCCCATTATAAAAATAAATTTCTTTTAAAAACCAGTGAAACAAAGACAGTGAAAGAGAGAGAAATTTTTCCAAAATTCGTTCAGGGGCTGTGATGCAACCTGGATTGACCATATCTAGACCCACAGCTGATTGAGACATAAGGGTGGACACTCTTGTGGCTGAGAGGTTCGGTGAGGTTGGGTGAGCCAACGCAGACCCTTTCAAGTAATACTGCATGGTACCCATCCCATGGGTCCCAAATCTCCAGGTTCAAGGGCATCTTCCTACATCGAAAACATGCATGAGAAACCCAGAAGATGGTACACCGTGTGATCGGGAAAGGTTTCTGAAACGCACCTCATTTCTCATCTCCTTTGCTCGGGTTCGCCATTCCAGCCGATTTACTAGCCATCTTCCTCCTTGGAGAATCAGCACCTTTAACCTCCTGTTCCGTACAGGTTGCAATTTGTTCTGAGGATGAAGGGGAAGAGGGGGAACCAATGAGAGACTAGCTCTAGGTGTTGGGACAGGCACGGGTCACTCTATTTTCCCATCAGGAAGAAGAATTAAGCACAAGCTCAGCCTGCCCCCCAGAACCAGAAGAGGGCCTGAAGCAATCCTGCGCTTTTGCGGCCAGCTCCCAAAAAAGCGAGTTGAAAAATGGAGCTCAGGGGCCCTGCAATTCACAAACCTGCAGAGTTTTAAATGATACCTCTCGTCCACAAATATATTAAGGGAAGGCAACGAAGAGGCTTTGAAAGCAAGGCAGAATTGCAGGAAACAGATTTCAGGAGGTAGATTCGAATCGCCTTGAAAGCACATGAAAAGCGGCAAAACGTGGACAATGATGCCCTTGGCCAAAAAGGGCATATGCGTTTTTTCCTGAATATATTCAGGAAAAAACGCATACGCCCTCTTTGGCCAACCAAGCAACCTGGAAAGGCAAATCAGCGCTCCAAAGAAGTCTCGCTTCCCAGCGGGCAAAAGGGCCATGTGGAAAAAAGTGTCCAAACCAGAAACGCAGAACCGGCCATGGAGAAATGGGAGCCTTGCTACGCTGATAGGTGGGATGTAAATTGCCAACAGCCACTCTGGAGAAGTGTACGGTGTGTTCTGAAACATCTAAAAAACACAGCTTGGAGAGCATAGGGCACTTCCACTCATGGGCGTATAAATTGGGAAAACTAAAAATCAGCAAGACACAGGCACCCCAAAGTTTAGGGCTGCTCTGTTGACAAGAACCCCCACTTCATTACACCTTAAATATCCTAGGAAAGAGAAAAGTGGATAAAGAAGTTGGGGTCCTCATGTACAATGGAATATCACTCAGCCATGAAATCAACGTCATAAGGCTAGTAGCAGCACGAAGAGTGGATTTAGGTACGACGATTCTAAGTGAAATAAGTCACACAGAACAAGACACTTATCATAAGATATCACTTATAGAGGGAATGTAAAAACCGCTACACTTGAACTGAATTGCAAAACAGAACAGAGTCACACGTTTAGGAAACACACTATGGCTGCTGAACGGGAAAGGTGAGGTGGGGTGATGCATAAAACAAGGGTTTCAAATTAGCTCCGATACCGTTCCATAAACCCAATATGTAAGAGACAAGACCTATTCCTTTTTCAGTGACCTGGACTCAACACCCCCTATTCACCGCACAAGAATATATCTGACTAGTAAGAATCTTCAAACCTATGTATTGATATCTCTCTGTAAGTGAGTCAAGGGGGTGTAAAGCGGCATAAACACAGCCGTGAAAAGCAGCTAAACCCCATTATAAAAATAAATTACTTTTCAAAACCCGTGAAACACAGGCAGTGAAAGAGAGAGAAATCCTTCCAAAATTCGTTCAGGGGCTGTGATGTAACCTGGATTGACCATATCTAGACCCACAGCTGTTTGAGACATAAGGGTGGACACTCTTGGGGCTGAGAGGTTCGGTGAGGTTGGGTGAGCCAACGCAGACCCTTTCAAGTAATACTGCATGGTACCCATTCCATGGGTCCCAAATCTCCAGGTTCAAGGCCATCTTCCTACATCGAAAACAGGCATGAGAAACCCAGAAGATGGTACACCGTGTGATCGGGAAATGTTTCTGAAATGCACCTCATTTCTCATCTCCTTTGCTCGGGTTCGCCATTCCAGCCGATTTACTAGCCATCTCCCTCTTTGGAGAATCAGCACCTTTAACCTCCTGTTCCGTACAGGTTGCAATTTGTCCTGAGGATGAAGGGGAAGAGGGGGAACCAATGAGAGACTAGCTCTAGGTGTTGGGACAGGCACGGGTCACTCCATTTTCCCATCAGGAAGAAGAATTAAGCACAAGCTCAGCCTGCCCCCCAGAACCAGAAGAGGGCCTGAAGCAATCCTGCGCTTTTGCGGCCAGCTCCCAAAAAAGCGAGTTGAAAAATGGAGCTCAGGGGCCCTGCAATTCACAAACCTGCAGAGTTTTAAATGATACCTCTCGTCCACAAATATATTAAGGGAAGGCAACGAAGAGGCTTTGAAAGCAAGGCAGAATTGCAGGAAACAGATTTCAGGAGGTAGATTCGAATCGCCTTAAAAGCACATGAAAAGCGGCAAAACGTGGACAATGATGCCCTTGGCCAAAAAGGGCGTATGCGTTTTTTCCTGAATATATTCAGGAAAAAACGCATACGCCCTTTTTGGCCAACCAAGCAACCTGGAAAGGCCAATCAGCGCTCCAAAGAAGTCTCGCTTCCCAGCGGGCAAAAGGGCCATGCGGAAAAAAGTGTCCAAACCAGAAATGCAGGACCGGCCATGGAGAAATGGGAGCCTTGCTACGCTGATGGGTGGGATGTAAATTGCCAACAGCCACTCTGGAGAAGTGTACGGTGTGTTCTGAAACATCTAAAAAACACAGCTTGGAGAGCATAGGGCACTTCCACTCATGGGCGTATAAATTGGGAAAACTAAAAATCAGCAAGACACAGGCACCCCAAAGTTTAGGGCTGCTCTGTTGACAAGAACCCCCACTTCATTACACCTTAAATATCCTAGGAAAGAGAAAAATGGATAAAGAAGTTGTGGTCCTCATGTACAATGGAATATCACTCAGCCATGAAATCAACGTCATAAGGCTAGTAGCAACACGATGAGTGGATGTAGGTACGACGATTCTAAGTGAAATAAGTCACACAGAAAAAGACACTTATCGTAAGATATCACTTAGAGAGGGAATGTAAAAACCGCTACACTTGAACTGAATTACAAAACAGAACAGAGTCACACGTTTAGAAAACACACTATGGCTGCTGAACGGGAAAGGTGAGGTGGGGTGATGCATAAAACAAGGGTTTCAAATTAGCTCTGATACCGTTCCATAAACCCAATATGTAAGAGACAAGACCTATTCCTTTTTCAGTGAACTGGACTCAACACCCCCTATTCACCGCACAAGAATATATCTGACTAGTAAGAATCTTCAAACCTATGTATTGATATCTCTCTGTAAGTGAGTCAAGGGGGTGTAAAGCGGCATAAACACAGCCGTGAAAAGCAGCTAAACCCCATTATAAAAATAAATTACTTTTCAAAACCCGTGAAACAAAGACAGTGAAAGAGAGAGAAATTCTTACAAAATTCATTCAGGGGCTGTGATGCAACCTGGATTGACCATATCTAGACCCACAGCTGATTGAGACATAAGGGTGGACACTCTTGGGGCTGAGAGGTTCGGTGAGGTTGGGTGAGGCAACGCAGACCCTTTCAAGTAATACTGCATGGTACCCATCCCATGGGTCCCAAATCTCCGGGTTCAAGGCCATCTTCCTACATCGAAAACAGGCATGAGAAACCCAGAAGATGGTACACCGTGTGATCGGGAAAGGTTTCTAAAACGCACCTCATTTCTCATCTCCTTTGCTCGGGTTCGCCATTCCAGCCGATTTAATAGCCATCTCCCTCCTTGGAGAATCAGCACCTTTAACCTCCTGTTCCGTACAGGTTGCAATTTGTCCTGAGGATGAACGGGATGAGGGGGAACCAATGAGAGACTAGCTTTAGGTGTTCGGACAGGCACAGGTCACTCTATTTTCCCATCAGGAAGAAGAATTAAGCACAAGCTCAGCCTGCCCCCCAGAACCAGAAGAGGGCCTGAAGCAATCCTGCGCTTTTGCGGCCAGCTCCCAAAAAAGCGAGTTGAAAAATGGAGCTCAGGGGCACTGCAATTCACAAACCTGCAGCGTTTTAAATGATACCTCTCGTCCACAAATATATTAAGGGAAGGCAACGAAGAGGCTTTGAAAGCAAGGCAGAATTGCAGGAAACAGATTTCAGGAGGTAGATTCGAATCGCCTTGAAAGCACATGAAAAGCGGCAAAACCTGGACAATGATGCCCTTGGCCAAAAAGGGCGTATGCGTTTTTTCCTGAATATATTCAGGAAAAAACGCATACGCCCTTTTTGGCCAACCAAGCAGCCTGGAAAGGCAAATCAGCGCTCCAAAGAAGTCTGGCTTCCCAGCGGGCAAAAGGGCCATGCGGAAAAAAGTGTCCAAAGCAGAAATGCAGGACTGGCCATGGAGAAATGGGAGCCTTGCTACGCTGATGGGCGGGATGTAAATTGCCAACAGCCACTCTGGAGAAGTGTACGGTGTGTCCTGAAACATCTGAAAAACACAGCTTGGAGAGCATAGGGCACTTCCACTCATGGGCGTATAAATTGGGAAAACTAAAAATCAGCCAGACACAGACACCCCAAAGTTTAGGGCTGCTCTGTTGACAAGAACCCCCACTTCATTACACCTTAAATATCCTAGGAAAGAGAAAAATGGATAAAGAAGTTGTGGTCCTCATGTACAATGGAATATCACTCAGCCATGAAATCAACGTCATAAGGCTAGTAGCAGCACGATGAGTGGATTTAGGTACGACGATTCTAAGTGAAATAAGTCACACAGAAAAAGACACTTATCCTAAGATATCACTTCTAGAGGGAATGTAAAAACCGCTACACTTGAACTGAATTGCAAAACAGAACAGAGTCACACGTTTAGGAAACATACTATGGCTGCTGAACGGGAAAGGTGAGGTGGGGTGATGCATAAAACAAGGGTTTCAAATTAGCTCAGATACCGTTCCATAAACCCAATATGTAATAGACAAGACCTATTCCTTGCTCAGTGAACTGGACTCAACACCCCCTATTCACCGCACAAGAATATATCTGACTAGTAAGAATCTTCAAACCTATGTATTGATATCTCTCTGTAAGTGAGTCAAGGGGGTGTAAAGCGGCATAAACACAGCCGTGAAAAGCAGCTAAACCCCATTATAAAAATAAATTACTTTTCAAAACACGTGAAACAAAGACAGTGAAAGAGAGAGAAATTCTTACAAAATTCGTTCAGGGGCTGTGATGCAACCTGGATTGACCATATCTAGACCCACAGGTGATTGAGACATAAGGGTGGACACTCTTGGGGCTGAGAGGTTCGGTGAGGTTGGGTGAGCCAACGCAGACCCTTTCAAGTAATACTGCATGGTACCCATCCCATGGGTCCCAAATCTCCAGGTTCAAGGGCATCTTCCTACATCGAAAACATGTATGAGAAACCCAGAAGATGGTACACCGTGTGATCGGGAAAGGTTTCTGAAACACACCTCATTTCTCATCTCCTTTGCTCGGGTTCGCCATTCCAGCCGATTTACTAGCCATCTCCCTCTTTGGAGAATCAGCACCTTTAACCTCCTGTTCCGTACAGGTTGCAATTTGTCCTGAGGATGAAGGGGAAGAGGGGGAACCAATGAGAGACTAGCTCTAGGTGTTGGGACAGGCATGGGTCACTCTATTTTCCCATCAGGAAGAAGAATTAAGCACAAGCTCAGCCTGCCCCCCAGAACCAGAAGAGGGCCTGAAGCAATCCTGCGCTTTTGCGGCCAGCTCCCAAAAAAGCGAGTTGAAAAATGGAGCTCAGGGGCCCTGCAATTCACAAACCTGCAGAGTTTTAAATGATACCTCTCCTCCACAAATATATTAAGGGAAGGCAACGAAGAGGCTTTGAAAGCAAGGCAGAATTGCAGGAAACAGATTTCAGGAGGTAGATTCGAATCGCCTTGAAAGCACATGAAAAGCGGCAAAACGTGGACAATGATGCCCTTGGCCAAAAAGGGCATATGCGTTTTTTCCTGAATATATTCAGGAAAAAACGCATACGCCCTCTTTGGCCAACCAAGCAACCTGGAAAGGCCAATCAGCGCTCCAAAGAAGTCTCCCTTCCCAGCGGGCAAAAGGGCCATGTGGAAAAAAGTGTCCAAACCAGAAACGCAGGACCGGCCATGGAGAAATGGGAGCCTTGCTACGCTGATAGGTGGGATGTAAATTGCCAACAGCCACTCTGGAGAAGTGTACGGTGTGTTCTGAAACATCTAAAAAACACAGCTTGGAGAGCATAGGGCACTTCCACTCATGGGCGTATAAATTGGGAAAACTAAAAATCAGCAAGACACAGGCACCCCAAAGTTTAGGGCTGCTCTGTTGACAAGAACCCCCACTTCATTACACCTTAAATATCCTAGGAAAGAGAAAAATGGATAAAGAAGTTGTGGTCCTCATGTACAATGGAATATCACTCAGCCATGAAATCAACGTCATAAGGCTAGTAGCAGCACGATGAGTGGATTTAGGTACGACGATTCTAAGTGAAATAAGTCACACAGAAAAAGACACTTATCCTAAGATATCACTTCTAGAGGGAATGTAAAAACCGCTACACTTGAACTGAATTGCAAAACAGAACAGAGTCACACGTTTAGGAAACATACTATGGCTGCTGAACGGGAAAGGTGAGGTGGGGTGATGCATAAAACAAGGGTTTCAAATTAGATCAGATACCGTTCCATAAACCCAATATGTAATAGACAAGACCTATTCCTTGCTCAGTGAACTGGACTCAACACCCCCTATTCACCGCACAAGAATATATCTGACTAGTAAGAATCTTCAAACCTATGTATTGATATCTCTCTGTAAGTGAGTCAAGGGGGTGTAAAGCGGCATAAACACAGCCGTGAAAAGCAGCTAAACCCCATTATAAAAATAAATTACTTTTCAAAACCCGTGAAACACAGGCAGTGAAAGAGAGAGAAATTCTTCCAAAATTCGTTCAGGGGCTGTGATGCAACCTGGATTGACCATATCTAGACCCACAGCTGATTGAGACATAAGGGTGGACACTCTTGGGGCTGAGAGGTTCGGTGAGGTTGGGTGAGCCAACGCAGACCCTTTCAAGTAATACTGCATGGTACCCATTCCATGGGTCCCAAATCTCCAGGTTCAAGGGCATCTTCCTACATCGAAAACAGGCATGAGAAACCCAGAAGATGGTACACCGTGTGATCGGGAAATGTTTCTGAAACGTACCTCATTTCTCATCTCCTTTGCTCGGGTTCGCCATTCCAGCCGATTTACTAGCCATCTCCCTCTTTGGAGAATCAGCACCTTTAACCTCCTGTTCCGTACAGGTTGCAATTTGTCCTGAGGATGAAGGGGAAGAGGGGGAACCAATGAGAGACTAGCTCTAGGTGTTGGGACAGGCACGGGTCACTCCATTTTCCCATCAGGAAGAAGAATTAAGCACAAGCTCAGCCTGCCCCCCAGAACCAGAAGAGGGCCTGAAGCAATCCTGCGCTTTTGCGGCCAGCTCCCAAAAAAGCGAGTTGAAAAATGGAGCTCAGGGGCCCTGCAATTCACAAACCTGCAGAGTTTTAAATGATACCTCTCGTCCACAAATACATTAAGGGAATGCAACGAAGAGGCTTTGAAAGCAAGGCAGAATTGCAGGAAACAGATTTCAGGAGGTAGATTCGAATCGCCTTGAAAGCACATGAAAAGCGGCAAAACGTGGACAATGATGCCCTTGGCCAAAAAGGGCGTATGCGTTTTTTCCTGAATATATTCAGGAAAAAACGCATACGCCCTTTTTGGCCAACCAAGCAACCTGGAAAGGCCAATCAGCGCTCCAAAGAAGTCTCGCTTCCCAGCGGGCAAAAGGGCCATGCGGAAAAAAGTGTCCAAACCAGAAACGCAGGACCGGCCATGGAGAAATGGGAGCCTTGCTACGCTGATGGGTGGGATGTAAATTGCCAACAGCCACTCTGGAGAAGTGTACGGTGTGTTCTGAAACATCTAAAAAACACAGCTTGGAGAGCATAGGGCACTTCCACTCATGGGCGTATAAATTGGGAAAACTAAAAATCAGCAAGACACAGGCACCCCATAGTTTAGGGCTGCTCTGTTGACAAGAACCCCCACTTCATTACACCTTAAATATCCTAGGAAAGAGAAAAGTGGATAAAGAAGTTGGGGTCCTCATGTACAATGGAATATCACTCAGCCATGAAATCAACGTCATAAGGCTAGTAGCAGCACGATGAGTGGATTTAGGTACGACGATTCTAAGTGAAATAAGTCACACAGAAAAAGACACTTATCATAAAATATCACTTATAGAGGGAATGTAAAAACCGCTACACTTGAACTGAATTGCAAAACAGAACAGAGTCACACGTTTAGGAAACACACTATGGCTGCTGAACGGGAAAGGTGAGGTGGGGTGATGCATAAAACAAGGGTTTCAAATTAGCTCAGATACCGTTCCATAAACCCAATATGTAAGAGACAAGACCTATTCCTTTTTCAGTGAACTGGACTCAACACCCCCTATTCACTGCACTAGAATATATCTGACTAGTAAGAATCTTCAAACCTATGTATTGATATCTCTCTGTAAGTGAGTCAAGGGGGTGTAAAGCGGCATAAACACAGCCGTGAAAAGCAGCTAAACCCCATTATAAAAATAAATTACTTTTCAAAACCCGTGAAACAAAGGCAGTGAAAGAGAGAGAAATTCTTACAAAATTCGTTCAGGGGCTGTGATGCAACCTGGATTGACCATATCTAGACCCACAGCTGATTGAGACATAAGGGTGGACACTCTTGGGGCTGAGAGGTTCGGTGAGGTTGGGTGAGCCAACGCAGACCCTTTCAAGTAATACTGCATGGTACCCATCCCATGGGTCCCAAATCTCCAGGTTCAAGGGCATCTTCCTACATCGAAAACAGGCATGAGAAACCCAGAAGATGGTACACCGTGTGATCGGGAAAGGTTTCTGAAACGCACCTCATTTCTCATCTCCTTTGCTCGGGTTCGCCATTCCAGCCGATTTACTAGCCATCTCCCTCTTTGGAGAATCAGCACCTTTAACCTCCTGTTCCGTACAGGTTGCAATTTGTCCTGAGGATGAAGGGGAAGAGGGGGAACCAATGAGAGACTAGCTCTAGGTGTTGGGACAGGCACAGGTCACTCTATTTTCCCATCAGGAAGAAGAATTAAGCACAAGTTCAGCCTGCCCCCCAGAACCAGAAGAGGGCCTGAAGCAATCCTGCGCTTTTGCGGCCAGCTCCCAAAAAAGCGAGTTGAAAAATGGAGCTCAGGGGCCCTGCAATTCACAAACCTGCAGAGTTTTAAATGATACCTCTCGTCCACAAATACATTAAGGGAATGCAACGAAGAGGCTTTGAAAGCAAGGCAGAATTGCAGGAAACAGATTTCAGGAGGTAGATTCGAATCGCCTTGAAAGCACATGAAAAGCGGCAAAATGTGGACAATGATGCCCTTGGCCAAAAAGGGCATATGCGTTTTTTCCTGAATATATTCAGGAAAAAACGCATACGCCCTCTTTGGCCAACCAAGCAACCTGGAAAGGCCAATCAGCGCTCCAAAGAAGTCTCGCTTCCCAGCGGGCAAAAGGGCCATGTGGAAAAAAGTGTCCAAACCAGAAACGCAGGACCGGCCATGGAGAAATGGGAGCCTTGCTACGCTGATAGGTGGGATGTAAATTGCCAACAGCCACTCTGGAGAAGTGTACGGTGTGTTCTGAAACATCTAAAAAACACAGCTTGGAGAGCATAGGGCACTTCCACTCATGGGCGTATAAATTGGGAAAACTAAAAATCAGCAAGACACAGGCACCCCAAAGTTTAGGGCTGCTCTGTTGACAAGAACCCCCACTTCATTACACCTTAAATATCCTAGGAAAGAGAAAAGTGGATAAAGAAGTTGGGGTCCTCATGTACAATGGAATATCACTAAGCCATGAAATCAACGTCATAAGGCTAGTAGCAGCACGATGAGTGGATTTAGGTAGGACGATTCTAAGTGAAATAAGTCACACAGAACAAGACACTTATCATAAGATATCACTTATAGAGGGAATGTAAAAACCGCTACACTTGAACTGAATTGCAAAACAGAACAGAGTCACACGTTTAGGAAACACACTATGGCTGCTGAACGGGAAAGGTGAGGTGGGGTGATGCATAAAACAAGGGTTTCAAATTAGCTCCGATACCGATCCATAAACCCAATATGTAAGAGACAAGACCTATTCCTTTTTCAGTGACCTGGACTCAACACCCCCTATTCACTGCACAAGAATATATCTGACTAGTAAGAATCTTCAAACCTATGTATTGATATCTCTCTGTAAGTGAGTCAAGGGGGTGTAAAGCGGCATAAACACAGCCGTGAAAAGCAGCTAAACCCCATTATAAAAATAAATTACTTTTCAAAACCCGTGAAACACAGGCAGTGAAAGAGAGAGAAATCCTTCCAAAATTCGTTCAGGGGCTGTGATGCAACCTGGATTGACCATATCTAGACCCACAGCTGATTGAGACATAAGGGTGGACACTCTTGGGGCTGAGAGGTTCGGTGAGGTTGGGTGAGCCAACGCAGACCCTTTCAAGTAATACTGCATGGTACCCATTCCATGGGTCCCAAATCTCCAGGTTCAAGGGCATCTTCCTACATCGAAAACAGGCATGAGAAACCCAGAAGATGGTACACCGTGTGATCGGGAAATGTTTCTGAAACGCACCTCATTTCTCATCTCCTTTGCTCGGGTTCGCCATTCCAGCCGATTTACTAGCCATCTCCCTCTTTGGAGAATCAGCACCTTTAACCTCCTGTTCCGTACAGGTTGCAATTTGTCCTGAGGATGAAGGGGAAGAGGGGGAACCAATGAGAGACTAGCTCTAGGTGTTGGGACAGGCACGGGTCACTCCATTTTCCCATCAGGAAGAAGAATTAAGCACAAGCTCAGCCTGCCCCCCAGAACCAGAAGAGGGCCTGAAGCAATCCTGCGCTTTTGCGGCCAGCTCCCAAAAAAGCGAGTTGAAAAATGGAGCTCAGGGGCCCTGCAATTCACAAACCTGCAGAGTTTTAAATGATACCTCTCGTCCACAAATATATTAAGGGAAGGCAACGAAGACGCTTTGAAAGCAAGGCAGAATTGCAGGAAACAGATTTCAGGAGGTAGATTCGAATCGCCTTGAAAGCACATGAAAAGCGGCAAAACGTGGACAATGATGCCCTTGGCCAAAAAGGGCGTATGCGTTTTTTCCTGAATATATTCAGGAAAAAACGCATACGCCCTTTTTGGCCAACCAAGCAACCTGGAAAGGCCAATCAGCGCTCCAAAGAAGTCTCGCTTCCCAGCGGGCAAAAGGGCCATGCGGAAAAAAGTGTCCAAACCAGAAATGCAGGACCGGCCATGGAGAAATGGGAGCCTTGCTACGCTGATGGATGGGATGTAAATTGCCAACAGCCACTCTGGAGAAGTGTACGGTGTGTTCTGAAAAATCTAAAAAACACAGCTTGGAGAGCATAGGGCACTTCCAATCATGGGCGTATAAATTGGGAAAACTAAAAATCAGCAAGACACAGGCACCCCAAAGTTTAGGGCTGCTCTGTTGACAAGAACCCCCACTTCATTACACCTTAAATATCCTAGGAAAGAGAAAAATGGATAAAGAAGTTGTGGTCCTCATGTACAATGGAATATCACTCAGCCATGAAATCAACGTCATAAGGCTAGTAGCAGCACGATGAGTGGATTTAGGTACGACGATTCTAAGTGAAATAAGTCACACAGAAAAAGACACTTATCCTAAGATATCACTTCTAGAGGGAATGTAAAAACCGCTACACTTGAACTGAATTGCAAAACAGAACAGAGTCACACGTTTAGGAAACATACTATGGCTGCTGAACGGGAAAGGTGAGGTGGGGTGATGCATAAAACAAGGGTTTCAAATTAGCTCAGATACCGTTCCATAAACCCAATATGTAATAGACAAGACCTATTCCTTGCTCAGTGAACTGGACTCAACACCCCCTATTCACCGCACAAGAATATATCTGACTAGTAAGAATCTTCAAACCTATGTATTGATATCTCTCTGTAAGTGAGTCAAGGGGCTGTAAAGCGGCATAAACACAGCCGTGAAAAGCAGCTAAACCCCATTATAAAAATAAATTACTTTTCAAAACCCGTGAAACACAGGCAGTGAAAGAGAGAGAAATCCTTCCAAAATTCGTTCAGGGGCTGTGATGCAACCTGGATTGACCATATCTAGACCCACAGCTGATTGAGACATAAGGGTGGACACTCTTGGGGCTGAGAGGTTCGGTGAGGTTGGGTGAGCCAACGCAGACCCTTTCAAGTAATACTGCATGGTACCCATTCCATGGGTCCCAAATCTCCAGGTTCAAGGGCATCTTCCTACATCGAAAACAGGCATGAGAAACCCAGAAGATGGTACACCGTGTGATCGGGAAATGTTTCTGAATCGCACCTCATTTCTCATCTCCTTTGCTCGGGTTCGCCATTCCAGCCGATTTACTAGCCATCTCCCTCTTTGGAGAATCAGCACCTTTAACCTCCTGTTCCGTACAGGTTGCAATTTGTCCTGAGGATGAAGGGGAAGAGGGGGAACCAATGAGAGACTAGCTCTAGGTGTTGGGACAGGCACGGGTCACTCCATTTTCCCATCAGGAAGAAGAATTAAGCACAAGCTCAGCCTGCCCCCCAGAACCAGAAGAGGGCCTGAAGCAATCCTGCGCTTTTGCGGCCAGCTCCCAAAAAAGCGAGTTGAAAAATGGAGCTCAGGGGCCCTGCAATTCACAAAACTGCAGAGTTTTAAATGATACCTCTCGTCCACAAATATATTAAGGGAAGGCAACGAAGAGGCTTTGAAAGCAAGGCAGAATTGCAGGAAACAGATTTCAGGAGGTAGATTCGAATCGCCTTGAAAGCACATGAAAAGCGGCAAAACGTGGACAATGATGCCCTTGGCCAAATAGGGCGTATGCGTTTTTTCCTGAATATATTCAGGAAAAAACGCATACGCCCTTTTTGGCCAACCAAGCAACCTGGAAAGGCCAATCAGCGCTCCAAAGAAGTCTCGCTTCCCAGCGGGCAAAAGGGCCATGCGGAAAAAAGTGTCCAAACCAGAAATGCAGGACCGGCCATGGAGAAATGGGAGCCTTGCTACGCTGATGGGTGGGATGTAAATTGCCAACAGCCACTCTGGAGAAGTGTACGGTGTGTTCTGAAACATCTAAAAAACACAGCTTGGAGAGCATAGGGCACTTCCACTCATGGGCGTATAAATTGGGAAAACTAAAAATCAGCAAGACACAGGCACCCCAAAGTTTAGGGCTGCTCTGTTGACAAGAGCCCCCACTTCATTACACCTTAAATATCCTAGGAAAGAGAAAAATGGATAAAGAAGTTGTGGTCCTCATGTACAATGGAATATCACTCAGCCATGAAATCAACGTCATAAGGCTAGTAGCAGCACGATGAGTGGATTTAGGTACGACGATTCTAAGTGAAATAAGTCACACAGAAAAAGACACTTATCCTAAGATATCACTTCTAGAGGGAATGTAAAAACCGCTACACTTGAACTGAATTGCAAAACAGAACAGAGTCACACGTTTAGGAAACATACTATGGCTGCTGAACGGGAAAGGTGAGGTGGGGTGATGCATAAAACAAGGGTTTCAAATTAGCTCAGATACCGTTCCATAAACCCAATATGTAATAGACAAGACCTATTCCTTGCTCAGTGAACTGGACTCAACACCCCCTATTCACCGCACAAGAATATATCTGACTAGTAAGAATCTTCAAACCTATGTATTGATATCTCTCTGTAAGTGAGTCAAGGGGGTGTAAAGCGGCATAAACACAGCCGTGAAAAGCAGCTAAACCCCATTATAAAAATAAATTACTTTTCAAAACACGTGAAACAAAGACAGTGAAAGAGAGAGAAATTCTTACAAAATTCGTTCAGGGGCTGTGATGCAACCTGGATTGACCATATCTAGACCCACAGCTGATTGAGACATAAGGGTGGACACTCTTGGGGCTGAGAGGTTCGGTGAGGTTGGGTGAGCCAACGCAGACCCTTTCAAGTAATACTGCATGGTACCCATCCCATGGGTCCCAAATCTCCAGGTTCAAGGGCATCTTCCTACATCGAAAACATGCATGAGAAACCCAGAAGATGGTACACCGTGTGATCGGGAAAGGTTTCTGAAACACACCTCATTTCTCATCTCCTTTGCTCGGGTTCGCCATTCCAGCCGATTTACTAGCCATCTCCCTCTTTGGAGAATCAGCACCTTTAACCTCCTGTTCCGTACAGGTTGCAATTTGTCCTGAGGATGAAGGGGAAGAGGGGGAACCAATGAGAGACTAGCTCTAGGTGTTGGGACAGGCATGGGTCACTCTATTTTCCCATCAGGAAGAAGAATTAAGCACAAGCTCAGCCTGGCCCCCAGAACCAGAAGAGGGCCTGAAGCAATCCTGCGCTTTTGCGGCCAGCTCCCAAAAAAGCGAGTTGAAAAATGGAGCTCAGGGGCCCTGCAATTCACAAACCTGCAGAGTTTTAAATGATACCTCTCGTCCACAAATACATTAAGGGAAGGCAACGAAGAGGCTTTGAAAGCAAGGCAGAATTGCAGGAAACAGATTTCAGGAGGTAGATTCGAATCGCCTTGAAAGCACATGAAAAGCGGCAAAACGTGGACAATGATGCCCTTGGCCAAAAAGGGCATATGCGTTTTTTCCTGAATATATTCAGGAAAAAACGCATACGCCCTCTTTGGCCAACCAAGCAACCTGGAAAGGCCAATCAGCGCTCCAAAGAAGTCTCGCTTCCCAGCGGGCAAAAGGGCCATGTGGAAAAATTGTCCAAACCAGAAACGCAGGACCGGCCATGGAGAAATGGGAGCCTTGCTACGCTGATAGGTGGGATGTAAATTGCCAACAGCCACTCTGGAGAAGTGTACGGTGTGTTCTGAAACATCTAAAAAACACAGCTTGGAGAGCATAGGGCACTTCCACTCATGGGCGTATAAATTGGGAAAACTAAAAATCAGCAAGACACAGGCACCCCAAAGTTTAGGGCTGCTCTGTTGACAAGAACCCCCACTTCATTACACCTTAAATATCCTAGGAAAGAGAAAAGTGGATAAAGAAGTTGTGGTCCTCATATACAATGGAATATCACTCAGCCATGAAATCAACGTCATAAGGCTAGTAGCAGCACGATGAGTGGATTTAGGTACGACGATTCTAAGTGAAATAAGTCACACAGAAAAAGACACTTATCATAAGATATCACTTCTAGAGGGAATGTAAAAACCGCTACACTTGAACTGAATTGCAAAAGAGAACAGAGTCACACGTTTAGGAAACACACTATGGCTGCTGAACGGGAAAGGTGAGGTGGGGTGATGCATAAAACAAGGGTTTCAAATTAGCTCAGATACCGTTCCATAAACCCAATATGTAAGAGACAAGACCTATTCCTTTTTCAGTGAACTGGACTCAACACCCCCTATTCACTGCACTAGAATATATCTGACTAGTAAGAATCTTCAAACCTATGTATTGATATCTCTCTGCAAGTGAGTCAAGGGGGTGTAAAGCGGCATAAACACAGCCGTGAAAAGCAGCTAAACCCCATTATAAAAATAAATTACTTTTCAAAACCCGTGAAACAAAGGCAGTGAAAGAGAGAGAAATTCTTACAAAATTCGTTCAGGGGCTGTGATGCAACCTGGATTGACCATATCTAGACCCACAGCTGATTGAGACATAAGGGTGGACACTCTTGGGGCTGAGAGGTTCGGTGAGGTTGGGTGAGCCAACGCAGACCCTTTCAAGTAATACTGCATGGTACCCATCCCATGGGTCCCAAATCTCCAGGTTCAAGGGCATCTTCCTACATCGAAAACAGGCATGAGAAACCCAGAAGATGGTACACCGTGTGATCGGGAAAGGTTTCTGAAACGCACCTCATTTCTCATCTCCTTTGCTCGGGTTCGCCATTCCAGCCGATTTACTAGCCATCTCCCTCTTTGGAGAATCAGCACCTTTAACCTCCTGTTCCGTACAGGTTGCAATTTGTCCTGAGGATGAAGGGGAAGAGGGGGAACCAATGAGAGACTAGCTCTAGGTGTTGGGACAGGCACGGGTCACTCCATTTTCCCATCAGGAAGAAGAATTAAGCACAAGCTCAGCCTGCCCCCCAGAACCAGAAGAGGGCCTGAAGCAATCCTGCGCTTTTGCGGCCAGCTCCCAAAAAAGCGAGTTGAAAAATGGAGCTCAGGGGCCCTGCAATTCACAAACCTGCAGAGTTTTAAATGATACCTCTCGTCCACAAATATATTAAGGGAAGGCAACGAAGACGCTTTGAAAGCAAGGCAGAATTGCAGGAAACAGATTTCAGGAGGTAGATTCGAATCGCCTTGAAAGCACATGAAAAGCGGCAAAACGTGGACAATGATGCCCTTGGCCAAAAAGGGCGTATGCGTTTTTTCCTGAATATATTCAGGAAAAAACGCATACGCCCTTTTTGGCCAACCAAGCAACCTGGAAAGGCCAATCAGCGCTCCAAAGAAGTCTCGCTTCCCAGCGGGCAAAAGGGCCATGCGGAAAAAAGTGTCCAAACCAGAAATGCAGGACCGGCCATGGAGAAATGGGAGCCTTGCTACGCTGATGGATGGGATGTAAATTGCCAACAGCCACTCTGGAGAAGTGTACGGTGTGTTCTGAAACATCTAAAAAACACAGCTTGGAGAGCATAGGGCACTTCCAATCATGGGCGTATAAATTGGGAAAACTAAAAATCAGCAAGACACAGGCACCCCAAAGTTTAGGGCTGCTCTGTTGACAAGAACCCCCACTTCATTACACCTTAAATATCCTAGGAAAGAGAAAAATGGATAAAGAAGTTGTGGTCCTCATGTACAATGGAATATCACTCAGCCATGAAATCAACGTCATAAGGCTAGTAGCAGCACGATGAGTGGATTTAGGTACGACGATTCTAAGTGAAATAAGTCACACAGAAAAAGACACTTATCCTAAGATATCACTTCTAGAGGGAATGTAAAAACCGCTACACTTGAACTGAATTGCAAAACAGAACAGAGTCACACGTTTAGGAAACATACTATGGCTGCTGAACGGGAAAGGTGAGGTGGGGTGATGCATAAAACAAGGGTTTCAAATTAGCTCAGATACCGTTCCATAAACCCAATATGTAATAGACAAGACCTATTCCTTGCTCAGTGAACTGGACTCAACACCCCCTATTCACCGCACAAGAATATATCTGACTAGTAAGAATCTTCAAACCTATGTATTGATATCTCTCTGTAAGTGAGTCAAGGGGGTGTAAAGCGGCATAAACACAGCCGTGAAAAGCAGCTAAACCCCATTATAAAAATAAATTACTTTTCAAAACCCGTGAAACACAGGCAGTGAAAGAGAGAGAAATCCTTCCAAAATTCGTTCAGGGGCTGTGATGCAACCTGGATTGACCATATCTAGACCCACAGCTGATTGAGACATAAGGGTGGACACTCTTGGGGCTGAGAGGTTCGGTGAGGTTGGGTGAGCCAACGCAGACCCTTTCAAGTAATACTGCATGGTACCTATTCCATGGGTCCCAAATCTCCAGGTTCAAGGGCATCTTCCTACATCGAAAACAGGCATGAGAAACCCAGATGATGGTACACCGTGTGATCGGGAAATGTTTCTGAAACGCACCTCATTTCTCATCTCCTTTGCTCGGGTTCGCCATTCCAGCCGATTTACTAGCCATCTCCCTCTTTGGAGAATCAGCACCTTTAACCTCCTGTTCCGTACAGGTTGCAATTTGTCCTGAGGATGAAGGGGAAGAGGGGGAACCAATGAGAGACTAGCTCTAGGTGTTGGGACAGGCACGGGTCACTCCATTTTCCCATCAGGAAGAAGAATTAAGCACAAGCTCAGCCTGCCCCCCAGAACCAGAAGAGGGCCTGAAGCAATCCTGCGCTTTTGCGGCCAGCTCCCAAAAAAGCGAGTTGAAAAATGGAGCTCAGGGGCCCTGCAATTCACAAACCTGCAGAGTTTTAAATGATACCTCTCGTCCACAAATATATTAAGGGAAGGCAACGAAGAGGCTTTGAAAGCAAGGCAGAATTGC